>NC_064627.1:937139103-937442133 GCF_023864275.1 Schistocerca cancellata
CTGAATCTTCTGTTCCCCACGATTTCTTCGTAGTTACCTCCCTTGCATCTACGTTTTTCTTTCGAACTTCTGTGATTGCCCTTTTTAGAGATGTCCATTCCTCTTCAACTGTGTGGCCGAGCGGTTCTAGGCGCTTCAGTCCGGAACCACGCGACTGCTACGCTCGCAGGTTCGATTCCTGCGTCGTGCATGAATGTGTGTGATGTCCTTAGGTTAGTTATGTTTACGTAGTTGTAAGTCTACGGGGCTGATGACCTCAAATGTTAAGTCCCATAGTGCTGAGCCCTTTGAACCATTTGATCTTCAACTGTACTGCCTACTGAGTTATTCGTTATTGCTGTGTCTATAGTCCTAGAGAACTTCAAGCGGATCTCGTCATTGCTTAGTACTTCCTTATCCCATTTCTTTGCGTATTTTAAATTTCAGCCTACTCTTCATCACTACTAAATTGTGATCTGAGTCTGTGTCTGCTCCTGGGTACGCCTTACAATCCAGTATCTGATTTCGGAATCTCTGTCTGACCATGATGTAATCTAACTGAAATATTCCCGTATCACCAGGCCTGTTCCAAGTGTAACTCCTCCTCTCGTGATTCTTGAACAGAGTATTGGCTATCACTACTGAAATTTTTTGCCGGCCGCGATAGCCGAGCGGTTCTAGGCATTTCAGTCCGGAACCGCGCGACTGATATGGTCGCAGGTTCGAATCCTGCCTCGGGATGGATGTGTGTGGTGTCCTTGGGTTAGTTACGTTTAAGTAGTTCTAAGTTCCAGGGGACTGATGACCTCAGACGTTAAGTCCCATAGTGCTCAGAGCCATTTCAACCATTTTTGAAATTTATTACAGAACTAAAATAGTCTTTTTCCTCTCTCATTCCTTATCCTAATCCCATATTCTGTAGTAACCTTTCCTTCTACTTTTTCCCTACAGCTGCATTCCCGTCCCCCATGACTATTAGATTTTCATCTCCCTTTACGTAATGTACTACCCCTTCAATATCCTCATATACGTGCTCTAGCTCTTCATCTTCAGCTTGTGACGTCTGCATGTATACCTGAACTATTGTTGTCGGTGTTGGTTTTCTTTCGATTCTGATAAGAACTAACGTAACACTGAACTGTTCACAGTAACACACTCTTTGCCCTACCTTCCTATTCATAACGAATCCTACTCCAGTTATACCATTTTCTGCTGCTGTTGATATTACTCTATACTTATCTGACCATAAATCCTTGTCTTCTTTCCGTTTCACTTCACTGACCCCTACAATATCTAGATTGTGCCTTTGCATTTCCCTTTTCAGATTTTCTAGCTTCCCTGCCACGTTCAAGCTTCTGACATTCCACGCCCCGACTCGTAGAACGCTATCCTTTCGTTGATTATTCAGTCTTTTTCTCATGATCACCTCCCCCTTGGTAATCCCCTCCCGGAGAGCCGAATGGGGGAATATTCCGGAATCTTTTCCAACGGAGAGATCATCGTGTGGTGTCACCGCCAGACACCACACTTGCTAGGTGGTAGCCTTTAAATCGGCCGCGGTCCGTTAGTATACGTCGGACTCGCGTGTCGCCACTGTCAGTGTTGCAGACCGAGCGCCGCCACACGGCAGGTCTAGAGACACTTCCTAGCACTCGCCCCAGCTGTACAGCGGACTTTGCTGGCGATGGTTCACTGACAAATTACGCTCTCATTTGCCGAGACGATAGTTAGCGTAGCCTTCAGCTACGTCATTTGCTACGACCTAGCAAGGCGCCATTATCATTTGCTATTTATCTTGTGATGCATGTACCGTCAGACCGATGTTCACCAATTATGGATTAAAGTTAAGTATTCCAACAGCTACGACCTTTTTTGCTAAAGTCTAACTTCCTTAAATGTTCCAGACCTCACGCCAGCCTGCGTGAGCTTAACGCGTGCCTTTCGGCTACCAATCATAGTGGCTTGGCTGTCTTGCCAAGTCACAACACATCGTACCACTTTTTCAATTACAGGCCACATGTCCTGTGGATACCCGTCACATGTCTTTAATGCAGTGGTTTTCATTGCCTTTTGCATCCTCATGCTTTTGATCATTGCTGATTCTTCCGCCTTTAGGGTCAGTTTTCCACTCCTAGGACAAAAGAGTGCCCTGAAGCTCTATCCGCTCCTCCGTCCTCTTTCACAAGCCCGTTGGCAGAATGAGGGTGACTTCTTATGCCGGAAGTCTTCAGCCGCCAATGCTGATTATTTATCAAAAGTTAAGAGATGCCGGATTTCGAATCTGGGACCGAGGAAATTTTGATTACTAATCAAAGACGCTACCCCTAGACCACGGGATGATTTATTCAAGAGAAAAAGCTTCATAAATTGAGCGAGTCAAACCAATGGTCCACCTCTGAATTATGCAAGCAGTTATTCGGTTTGGCCTTAATTGACAGAACTGATTTATGTCCTCCTGATGGAAGGCGTGCCAAAGACTGTCTATCTGCTGCGTTAGATCGCAGAACACCGAGGTGGTCGAAGGGCCCTCCCATGATGCTCCAAACGTTCTCCATTGGGGAAAGATTCAGCGAAATTGTTGGCCAAAGTAGTTTTGGCAAACATGCAGACAAGCAGTAGAAAACTCCGCCGTGTTCGGGCGGGCATTATCTTGTTGAAATGTAAGACAAGGATGGCTTAACATGAAGGGCAACAAAACGGGGCATAGAGTAATCGTCGACGTACCGTTGTGCTCTAAGGATGCCACGGATGACAACCAAAGTGGTCCAGAAATGAAATGGTAGCCCGGACCATCTCTCCTGTTTGTCGGGCCGTCATATAATGGGCGACTCTTGCCCACTATGCCCGAGGGGCAATAAGGTCTGACGCTACGTTCAATCACATACCAGATGTGTTCGGTCGGGAATCGATCTACCAAGTTGGGAGGGTGGGGGGCGACACAGCATATCAATTGGAACTCACCACTGTATTCCTCGAACCACTCCATCACACTCCTGCCTTTGTGACATGACGCACTATCTTGATGAAAAATGCCACTGCCGTCAGGAAACATGATCGTGTTGAAGGGGTGTACGTGATCTGCAACCAGTGTGCGACACTCCATTGCCGTCATCGTGCCTTGCACGAGCTCTACTGCGCCCACGGATGCCCTTTTTGAATGTTCCCCAGAGCATAATGGACCTGTAGCTAGTTTCTTATCGTCTCACATTACAGGTGTCAAGGAGCTGTCTCCTGGAGCATTCGCGTCCTCCCACTAGCATGATGAAGGTATCGGGATTTATCATACTACGCATCGCTCTGGCACTGGTCCAACGTCCAGTCCCTATGGACACGTGCCCACTTTAGTCATAGTTGCCGCTGTCGTGGTGTTTGTATGGTACATGCACGAGTCGTCGGCTACGGAGACCCAACGTTAGCAGGATTCGGATCACTGTGTGCTCAGACATATTTGTACTGTCCCCAGCATTAAAGTCTGGTGTTAGTTCCACCACAGTTCGCCGCCTGTCCTGCTTTACCAGTCTGCCCAGCCTACGACACCCGACATCTGTAATGAGGCGTGGCCGCCCAGTTCCACGAAGTCCATATGTGGTTTCACTTTGGTTTCGGCACGTGTTGAAGACACTCACCGCAGCACTCCTCGAACACCCGACAAGTCGTATAGTTTCCGAAATGCTCGTACCTAGCCTCTAGGACATCACAATCTTCCTTTGGTCAAACTCAGATAGATCGCGCGCCTACACGGACAGCATGCTCACTGATATTACATGCACCGTGCGTGTATCTGACTAGCAGTCAATCCTCACCAGGTGATGCTACTATCGCCTGAACAGTTTTACATCGATACTAGGTCGGTGGCCCTAATTTTCTGGCTGTTCAGAGCAACTAAGTCGAGAGTACCTCGAGTAATGATACTGTTATAGGAGAGAGGCCGATATTTTAGGAGACTTGAGGAAGGATGGCGGGGTTGTGGGAGAGAGGTGGAGAAGGGAGTGGCAAGGGCTCCACCACAGGTAGTCACCCTGGTTCCTCCGTGGCTGTAGCTACACACCCTTGGAAGACGGTGCTGTTGTCGTCGGAAGCTTGCAGCCCCAGAAGACTTTAGCAAAGTACAGGAGGCATGCGAACGGTTAGTGATGGCTCAAGAGCTGACAGTCGACTCTGAATGTAAGGAAGTGTAACGTGTTGCAAATAAATCAGTGAAATCGGTGAAGGGATCCACGAGTGTTAAATTATGGCATTGGCAATAAATCACTGGAAACACTTTCCGAAAGCCTGAAGTAGAATGACCACATACAACAAACAGTAGGAAAATTATATATCAATCAGAGATTCAATGAGGATATCTTAAGGCAATAGAATTTATTCACAAAAATTGTGGGTTACAAAAGGCTTGTGAGACCTCTTCTTAAGTATTGTTCATCGATCTAGGGCACTTACCAGGTTGGATCAACAGAAAAGGTAGAGAAGACAACGATTTATTGACACATAGTCAGCACGGATTCAGAAAATATCGTTCTTGTGAAACACAACTACCTCTTTATACTCATGACGTAATAAGTGCTATCGACAGGGGATGTCGCCTCAGTTGTGCGACTGGAGTCCTGATTTCCCGTCAGAAAAGTCACAGTTCCTAGTAATAGACGGAAAGTCATCGAGTAAAACAGAAGTAATATCCGGCGTTCCCCAAGGAAGTGTTATAGGCCCTCTGTTGTTCCTGATCTATATTAAGACATAGGAACCAACTGAGTAGCCGTCTTAGATTGTTTGCAGATGATGCTGTCATTTACCGTCTTGTAAACTCATCGGATGATCAAAATAACTTGCAAAATGATTTAGATAAGATATCTGTATGGTGTGAGAAGTAGCAATTGACCCTGAATAAGCAAAAGTGCGAAGTTATTCACATGAGTACTAAAAGATATCAGCTAAATTTCGATTACGCGTTAAGTCACACAAATCTGAAGGCTGTAAATTCAACTAAATACTTAGGGATTACAATTACAAATAACCTAAATTGGAACGATCGCATAGATAATACTGTGGGTAGAGCAAACCAAAGACTGCGATTCATTGGCAGACCACTTAAAAGGTGCAACACGTCTACTAAAGAGACTGTTTACACCACGCTTGTCCGCCCTATTCTGGAGTACTGCTGTGCGGTGTGGGATCAGCATCAGGTGGGACTGACGGATGACATCGAAAAACTACAAAGAAGGGCAACTCGTTTTTATCATCGCGAAATAGTGAAGATAGTGTTAGAGACATGATACGTGAATTGGAGTGGCAATCATTAAAACAAAGGCGCTTTTCGTTGCGACGGAATCTTCTCATGAAATTTCAATCAGCAGTTTTCTCCTCCGATTGCGAAAACATTCTGTCGGCACCCACCTACATAGGGAGAAATGATCATCACGATAAAATAAGAGAAATCAGGGCTATCATAGAAGATTTAAATGCTCGTTTTTCCCGCGTGTCGTTCGAGAGTGGAACGGTAGAGAGACAGCTGGAATGTGGATCATTGAACCCTCTGCCAGGTACTTTATTGTGAACAGCAGAGTAATCTCGTAGATGTAGAGATATAGAAGATGCAACGAAGACCTGCGAGATCGTTCAGTAAGCCGGGTTACGGAGACCATCAACAAACTCCAGTGGCAGTCACTACAAGAGAGGTTTTCTGTTGAAATTCCGAGAGCAAAAGTTCCAAGAATACTCAGCCAACAAATTGCATACTTACACTTTTTTCTGAGTCGCCAGTCATCTGAATGGTTCTGTGCAGTACGCCAGTCTCTTCATTTCATTTTTGGTCCTTTCACCGTACATCGTCAGTTATTTATTAGATGCGTTCTTACCTCTGTCTTTCGCTACAGCTCTTATCCTAAACGGCTCCCTCTAGCGCTGTTCCCTGGTATCTTCACACACTTCTTATCTTCCTGTCCCTTAGTCTCTCCACTCAACGAGCGACACACAGCACAAAGAAAAGCTGAGTGAATAAAGTACCCGATAATGGCTACACGCAATTGTTTTCTGATGTTGGTGTTATCGTAAACGTGGTAGCTCAGGCCTGACCTCTACTGGTGACTTACGCAACTATTCACTGAGGTGCCAAAAGTCAGGGGACACCGCCTAATATCGTGTCGAACCTACTTTGTCTCGACATAGCGAAACAATTCGACGAGACATGAACTCAACAACTCGCTGGAAGTCCCTTGCAGAAATATTGAGCCATGCTGCCACTACAGCTGCCCATAATTGTGACGTGGTGTCGGTGTGTTGTACACGAACTGACCTCTCAGTTACGTCCCATAGATGTCCGATGGGGTGGCCAAATCATTCGCTCCAAATGTCCAAAATGTTCTTCAAACCAATCGCAAACAATTGTGTCCTGGTGGCGTGGCGCATTGTCATCCATAAAACCTCAATCATTGTCTGGGAACATGAGCTCTATGAATGGCTGCGAATGGTCTCCAAGCAGCCGAACATAACGATTTCCAGTCAATGATCGGCTCAGTTCGACCAGAGGACCCAGTCCATTCCATGTAAACAGAATCCAAGCCATCGTGGAACCGCAACGATCTTGCACAGTGCTTTGTAGACAACTTGGGTCCATGGCTTCGTGGTGTCTGCGCCACAAGATAACCTTACCATCAGCTCCTAACAACTGAAATCGGGGCGTATATAACTAGGCCACGGTTTTCCAGTCATGTAATGTCCAACCGATACGGTCACGAGCCCAGGAGAGGCGCTGCAGACTTTGCTGTTAGCAAAGGCACTCGCGTTGACCGTCTTCTGCCGTAGGCCATTAACCGTGCATTTAGCCTCCCTGTCCTAATGCATACGTTCACGGTACGTCTCACTTGATTTCTATGGTTATTTCTTGCAGTGTTCCTTGTCTGTTAGCACTGACAATTCTATGCAGGTGTCGCTGCTCTCGGTCGTTAAGTGAAGGCCACCGGCCACTGCGTTGTCCGTGGTGAGGACTAATGCCTGAAATTTTGTATTTTCGGCACACTCTTGACGGTGTGATTCTTGTAACAGTGAATTTAAGGAAAAACTTCTACATGTGCCTGAACAACATGTGGAAGATTATCTAGCCACATTGGATTCAGTAGACATTCTGTTCGAAGAATCACGTGTGCGCTGTAACCAACCAAGTTACCAACTTAACAAATACAATAGTAACAACAATCAGTATGGAAACAAACTTTTTGCACACAATTCACCAAACCCACAGGTGAATTATTTCCAGAAAAACGTGAAATTTGGTAACGAAAATCCCGACCAGTGTAATCGTGACCAACAATGTGAACAAACATATAAACGGAAATGGAGGAAGAATAATAAGAGGAAAGGATCCTATCAAGAAGGGAATTGTATGCAAAAACGCCGATATCAGCAACCACCCCAAGAATATCACAACCAACCACAAACTTCAGGTTGGGTACCAAATGCTAATGCAAATGAATGGAGAAATCAACCACCAATAATAACTGACGTAACGGAGCAGACATCTACTAAT
Organism: Schistocerca cancellata; assembly: GCF_023864275.1. Taxonomy (NCBI): domain Eukaryota; kingdom Metazoa; phylum Arthropoda; class Insecta; order Orthoptera; family Acrididae; genus Schistocerca; species Schistocerca cancellata. The sequence continues at coordinate 937,146,599 of NC_064627.1, forward strand.
AATGGACAATCGTCAAACTAAACTCGGCTCTCAGAAGCCCCGACGGTGCAGTCGAGGAAGTTTTGAGGGGCGAAAATTCAAGCGTCAATTTTTTTCGGTACAATGATGGCAGATTATTAATAGAAGAACTTCAGCAGGATATGATGCCTTGTCAAGAGGAACATATCACTGAACATATTGCGAAAATTCAGGCGGCAATTGAAGGCATTATTGTGCAAGTTACTTTAGATACAGGAGCAGCAGTAAATGTCGTTTCTGAGAAGTTATTTCAAAGAATACTTCAGAAAGCAAGTCCACCGATTTTTCCTGCTCAATGTTGTAGAATTGTAGGCCCTACTGGTCATAAGTCTTCTCGGGTTAAAGTGCAGACTCAACTCCAGTTAGATATAGGCAATGTAGCTATGAATTGCACGTTCCTTGTAATAGAAAAATTGGTTGAGGACTGTATCCTGGGTATAGATGAATTTAGAGAGAGAAATTGGCATATAGATTTTTCTCTAGGCCGTGCCAGTTTTACAACAATGGATCAGAAACATCAAGTGAATCTTCTCAGGGAATATAGTACTTATGGAAAGTATTGTCAGGGACGAAAGCTGCAAATAAAGTGGACACATAGCAAACCTGCACGGTATTACCAAATTAATTACCTGCAACCAGTCTTAAACCCTAAAGATATGGTATATGAAAAGGTGCAAGAACCTGAATATTTGCATCAACACCAAAGAAAGCAATTATATGATCTTCTACAGGAATATCATGAAGTCTTTCAAGAAAGACCTGGTGTAATCAAGGGATACACATGCCATTTAGATGTGATACCACACCAAGTTTTCTGCCGTATTTTTTATCCAGTACCGTGGCACCAACGAAAGGCAGTTGATGCGGAAATCCAACAGATGCTTGAATGGGATCTGATCGAACCTTTGACGAGTCCATACTGTAGTCCGCTTCATGTTGTCCCTAAAAAGGGAGGAAAAGTTCGTCTCGTGCTAGACGCACGGCAGATAAATAAGATTATCGTGCCCGTGCGAACTCATCCGGAAAATATCGATGAGTTAATTCAAAAGTTCGAGGGGATAAAATACTTAACAAATATTGATCTGAGAAGTTCATTTTGGCAGGTGGCCCTAGAGGAACCATCAAAGAAGTACACCGCGTTTGTACATGCAGGTAGAAGCTATCAATTTAAGGCTTTACCTTTCGGGCTAAACGTGAGCTCAGGAGATTTTATAAATGGTCTAGATTACGCATTTGGACCTGCACTTACAAGAAATTTAACTTTGTTTATGGACGACATGCTCATAGCTACGACCACATGGAAGGAGCACGTTGATTTATTGAGAAGAGTGTTAGAACGTTTCGAGGAAGCAGGCATAACCGCAAATCTGCAAAAGTCCCATTTTGCTCGAGATAAAATCAAATTTCTGGGTCATGTTATAAATGGAAAAGGCATCTTACCGGACTCCGAGAAACTAAAGGCAATCAAAAACTTTGCGGTTCCAACAAAAAGGCAATAAGGGCTTCCTCGGAGTTGTCTCTTTTTTCAGGCGTTTCATTCACGACCACTCTATTAATGCGGAACCGTTGTACAGCTTGTTGCGCCTAAATACTCCGTGGGTGTGGACACAACAATGCCAGAATGCATTTGAAGCAATAAAACATGCCTTAGTCAGTTCACAAATATTATATCATCCAGATATGAGCCAAGATTTTGGTTAAATGGCAGATGCTTCGGAAATTGGAATAAGTTCATGCCTCTTCCAAGTAAAGATGGTAGATAGAAAATCAACTTTCTGTCCAATAGCTTTTGCTAGCCGACTCTTAACTGCTTAAGAAAGAACATATACGACTACCGAAAAGAAAGCATTGGCCGTATTCCGGTCGTTTAAGAAATTTTACTATTACTTATACGGAACGAAGACAACAGTATACTGTGACCACAAAGCGTTAAGTTTTCTGCAAACATGTAAATTATTACATCCAAGATTAGGAAGATGGACGCTCTCACTCCAAGAGTTTCAGTTTGAAATTAAATACATAAGCGGACAGGATAATTTCATAGCCGATGCACTGTCTAGAATGCCAGATGGAGATTTGTCAACTATCAACATCACGGACAATCCGTCCGAATTTAATGTTCTTATAAATACTGATAGAATATATAGGAAACATTTTCTTGACATTTTCTTGACATACGGTCACGAGCCCAGGAGAGGCGCTGCAGACTTTGCTGTTAGCAAAGGCACTCGCGTTGACCGTCTTCTGCCGTAGGCCATTAACCGTGCATTTAGCCTCCCTGTCCTAATGCATACGTTCACGGTACGTCTCACTTGATTTCTATGGTTATTTCTTGCAGTGTTCCTTGTCTGTTAGCACTGACAATTCTATGCAGGTGTCGCTGCTCTCGGTCGTTAAGTGAAGGCCACCGGCCACTGCGTTGTCCGTGGTGAGGACTAATGCCTGAAATTTTGTATTTTCGGCACACTCTTGACGGTGTGATTCTTGTAACAGTGAACTCTCTAATGATTTCCAACGTGGAATGTCCCATGCGAGTAGTTCCAACTATCATTCCGCGTTCAAAGTCTGTTAATCACCGTCGTGCGCCGATAATCACGTCGGAAACCTTTTCACATGAATCACCTGAATACAAATGACAGCTCCATCAATGCACTGCCCTTTTATGCCTTGTGTACGCTATGGTACCGCAGTATACATATGTGCGTATCGGTATCCCATGATTTCTGTCACGTCAGTGTAGCTTAACCCCTCCCTCTGTGGCGGCGCGGTTCCTTCCGTCCCTTTGTAACGAACCTGCACCTACCTGTGAGTACTGTCTCAGCAGATCATCAGCAGGGAAGCCGAGCGAAACTACTGTACTTCGACGTGAACCACGCTGCAATTAAAGTCACTAATCTACATTTCGGGAGAAAGTTTTCATACGAAATGAAAGGTTGGAAATTTAGTCCTTAATTAATACATACTGAAACTTAGATGAACAAGTATCACTACCAAGCCTGTGCTAGTCTCAACACAGTCGCTCACAATCCCTTTCACTCACGTTAGCAAGTTTATGGCGTTGCATTTCCCTAAAACGTAATAGCTACAAAAATACTGATTGTTTTTGATTGAGAATGCTCGCCAAATATTAAGTCTGTCGGTACCTAATGCAGTCACGGTTTTTAGCCACCGACCTGCTCAATACGCCACGCGGAATTTATGTCTTTTCTCGTCACAAAATTCACTTAAGAATTCCGAAATTTCTACACACCCATCGGAATAATTATGCCGTCACTTTACAACACTTTTGATGTATGAAACACTGCTAGATCCGGCAACTTATCGTTTCCATCGGAACTACTACTACACGCGTCCGAACTGTTTCATGGCTAGGCTCCGACTCCTCTCTAGAATACTCTAAGTCTTCTCTACCAGCAGAGAAAGGCGCACGAAGAATATTGCTTTACCATTGGTCAGTTTTTTCAACAGCCAATAGCAAAACAACATTCTCCCTCGTCAGTCCGCGCTTTTCATCAGTAACAAATCAAAATAGTAAACCTAACGACTGCACTTTTTACCGACGTAATATGCTGAAGTTTTGTTTATGTATAAAGTTATTTACTATTGTTATTTATACCTGAATTAACATTACTTTTACCATAAACTTACTTTCCAAATCTATTCTACAAAAATCCCCTTTGTCCACATCCATACTTCTTCGAAATGTTCCCACACTAAATCCCACTACATAACTCGTTAAACAATTATCTTCATATTAACCTTAAACGACACTCACTCGTCATTCATACTGCTAAAACACATTTGTAACATTTTACCTACACAAAAACACATAATAACACTTCATGAAAATACTAGAACAGTTTATGAAAAACATTCTATTACTTTAGTGCACTCTAGTGGGCACAATCTAAACTAAATCACTGTCCCCTATCCAATACTGTCCAGTCCAGTCTCGCGTCACCATCTGTCACCATCCAGCTCTGAGACACATCTCCCACTTAACCGCCTCCAAGGCAGGATCGGAATACGGCGCTACGCCTGACCTCCCCCGCCTAAGACCTTAAAGTGTCCGCGTAACTGGTATCCGCTGCATCCGCACACTGGCATCTAAACGCCACGTCGCCAAACCAAGAAACGGTTTTCCACTGATACACTGGGAAACGACTTCGTTAAGCACAACGCGTAGTTACTTTGATGAACACTGGATGCTGTAGGAACAGCGTAATCAAGGAACCCTATTCCTATGCCCCCCCTTGTCTCATTGTTCACTCGAGTGAATATTGAGAAGCAACGAAAGAACTCTGCGGTAGCTAAAGAAGATTACAGCTGTTATCACAAACTCCGTAAACGAAACGTCTGTAAATAATGCGTTTATCCAACGTATTCAACCTCCACTCAACAAGAAGCCTTGCTGTGCAAGCTCTCTCCTTTGTAGATGGATTACAATCCTTAACGTTTAATCAAGTATCCGAAATACCAACCTTAGCGATTCAATATTCTGAATATTTGCATACATTCATGCTCAGTTGCTATTTCAATTACATTTCTTATGTGTATGAGAATGAATGTTTTCTACCTTTTGCAATTGAATATTTATTTTGTTTTCAACGAAACACGTTTCACCTATTCATGTTAGGCTTCATCAGTGACCTATAAAATAAAATAAAGTAATTGTTTAACGATTCATGTTTTGGTATCAGGTATGTGGCAGCACATCAAGGTTATCTAACTGTTAGCTTTTATATAACTGAGATTGATCATTCGCACCTAACATGAGTAGATGAAGCAGGTTTACGAGAAAACAAAATGAACAGTGAGTTGCAAAAGAATTATGACATTTATTCCTATCTACACAGTAAACATAAGTTGTGACTCAAAGTACTGAAAACTGCAAGTACAGAGTTGTTCAAAATGATTTAGAGATTTTCAAGTGTTTGTCAAAATATTTATATAAACCAAGTCAAGAAGCTTTTGGTGTCATGTTCACAAATGTTCAATGTTTGAGACGTCAGCCACACGGCACATGTCCAGTCTGTAGTCCAATTCGGAATGTTTTCCTGATATGTTAAAGCCGTTCCTCAGATGTTGATGGCTGTCCACACCTACGACGTTACAGAGACGCCCTCTTGCCTTAAACTTGTACCCACTTGTAAATGGATTGTCTGGTAGATGAAGCCGGAGCCTTGTTAAATGTGATAACGAATTGCAGATACAACGGGAAACGCGTTCTCCGTTGGTCTCACAGCCATGTTTGAGATCACCGAAAAAAAAAACTTCTTGAGTTGCTGTGTCCATACATCTACATCTACACGACTATTCTGCACTTCACAGTCAAGTGCCTGCAGACGATCAAGTAACACCTTATCTCAATAAAAGCATTTTTTTACAATCACTTGAAACTGTCTAGATAATTTTCAATATCACTGTAACTGAGGGCCTGCCACTGCATGTACGAATTTTGTGAATCTATTATATACAAAAATTTTAAATAGGGTGTAACTAGACGAGCTTCTGTCTCAAAATATTAACATCTTAACGTAATGTAACGCTTTAACTTCTTATGGATACATATGTATGATATCGGTGCAGACCCTTCTTAAGCTATTGCGTATGGTTTTTAGTTGAATGTGGGCTTTCCAGGCATATAATTCTGATAACAATCATTCAGGATTCCAGTCAGGTAATAGTGTTGATGTACCATATGGCTTCGTCAGAATATGATCAGTCATGACATCCTTGGAAAAGTTGTGATATTTCACACTGTAACCCGTTTGGAAATCCGTGAATTCTTCATCAAGGACTTATAGCTCTTTGTTTCTACGTTGGCCGCTTAGTAGTGTTTCGAGAGTTTCAGGATTGTATTTTTCTAAGAGAAAATTGAAGACAAGGCAAGAAAATAAATTAAATTCTAAATGCTGTGCGACTCACAGATATATAATAAGAGTATGACGATTCTGGTCTATCTGAACTGTGTCTACAGAGTAATTGATCTGTTATCACCATGAATTCGTGGGGGAGCTGTTTTCATTACATAACCTTTCGTTACTTCAAGATTGGATATAACTGTAACGCATAATACTAGGCAACATTACGGAAGGAGTTCACAGTAATAGCTGTCACCTGCTGCTCATTTAACTGTATAAACAAGTTCTCTTATTGCTGTGTGCTTCACTGACGGTTAGTTTCATGGTGCTGTCGATTTCGATATCATATGACTCCATTATAAGCACCTGCTAAGGTTGCATAATGCCTGAAGATGATGCCTTGTGGCACCGGAATCGATAGCATGGTGAAATCAACAGAAAAGTATATATTAAAGTTGCAAGGAAAATAGTTTGACACTATCCATTTACAAGCTACCCAAGTATTTAAGAGTTTTGTCAACAAGCGAAGCTGCGAATAGTGTGTTTACGTGCTTGCCATTGAGAGCTCTGTTAATTCTAGAGGTAATTTATCATGCTTGACATCAGCCACGAGCGTAATCGATTACTCAGGAGACTGATAATTTTGGCGCCGCGAGGCTGTCTGTGGATAACATATACTGCAGCCCTTTGTGTTTCAATATTCAACACCGATTTTCAATGGCCTCGTTACCTCTGTTGATTCTTCTTATTTTAACTGTCAGCAGAGCAAGACAAAAATTATAAAATACTATGCCCAGTGCCTTAACTGGACGCACATCTCGAATTCTCTGGAGCCAGTAGATATCTTTAAATCGTTTATTAACACAACTCTTCCTTTATTAAGCTGCACGTATTAAACAAGATTATATTTTTAACACAATCAGCCACTGTGGCCAGTTCGAAATGATCCCTTCTTGCCTACTGAAATTTTTTTTTCGTAATGTAGCGTATATAATCGTTTCTAATCTAATGTTGTATAGTCAGCTGCAGTGGCTGCAAGAAGTAACACTTTTATTTAATAATTAATATTCATTCTATTCTGCAGCAGTGATTTATTACTTACCTGGATGGGAAGAAAACTCTGACGCCGTTCAAAGTATTTCACGTCATGGGAGTCGTCTTCGAGGTAAATTTCTGTAGCTTAAGGATTTGGCAGACAAAGTATGATAGAAAATTCTCAGTTTGTTCAAATGGTTCAAATGGCTCTGAGCACTATGGGACTTAACATCTGAGGTCATCAGTCCCTTAGGACTTAGAATTACTTAAACCTAACTAACCTAAGGACATCACACACATCCATGTACGAGGCAGGATTCGAACCTGCGACCGTAGCGGTCTCGCGGTTCCAGACTGAAGCGCCTAGAACCGCTCGACCACACCGGCCGGCTCTCAGTTTGTGTTTCAGTTGTAAACTGTTTAATATTCTCATACAAAGCCCCCCCCCCCCCCCATGAACCATGGACCTTGCCGTTGGTGGGGAGGCCTGCGTGCCCAGCGATACAGATAGCGGTACCGTAGCTGCAACCACAACGGAGGGGTATCTGTTGAGAGGCCAGACAAACGCGTGGTTCCTGAAGAGGGGCAGCAGCCTTTTCAGTAGTTGCAGGGGCAACAGTCTGGATGATTGACTGATCTGGCCTTGTAACACTAACCAAAATGGCCTTGCAGTGCTGGTACTGCGAACAGTTGAAAGCAAGGGGAAACTAAAGCCGTAATTTTTCCTGAGGGCATGCAGCTTTACTGTATGGTTAATGATGATGGCGTCCTCTTGGGTAAAATATTCCGGAGGTAAAATAGTCCCCCATTCGGATCTCCGGCCGGGGACTACTCAAGAGGACATCGTTATCAGGAGAAAGAAAACAGGCGTTCTACGGATCGGAGCGTGGAATGTCAGATCCCTTAATCGGGCAGGTAGGTTAGAAAATTTAAAAAGGGAAATGGATAGGTTAAAGTTACATATAGTGGGAATTAGTGAAGTTCGGTGGCAGGAGGAACAAGACTTTTGGTCAGGCGAATACAGGGTTATAAATACAAATAGGGGTAACGCAGGAGTAGGTTTAATAATGAATAAAAAAATAGGAATGCGGGTAAGCTACTACAAACAGCATAGTGAACGCATTATTGTGGCCAAGATAAACACGAAGCCCACGCCTACTACAGTCGTACGAGTTTATATTCCAACTAGCTCTGCAGATGACGAAGAAATTGAAGAAATGTATGATGAAATAAAAGAAATTATTCAGATAGTGAAGGGAGACGAAAATTTAATAGTCATGGGTGACTGAAATTCGGTAGTAGGAAAAGTGAGAGAAGGAAACGTAGTAGATGAATATGGAATGGGGGTAAGAAATGTAAGAGGAAGCCGCCTGGTAGAATTTTCTGCAGAGCATAACTTAATCATAGCTAACACTTGGTTCAAGAATCATGAAAGAAGGTTGTATACATGGAAGAACCCTGGAGATACTAAAAGGTATCAGATAGATTATATAATGGTAAGACAGAGATTTAGGAACCAGGTTTTAAATTATAACACATTTCCAGGGGCAGATGTGGACTCTGACCACAATCTATTGGTTATGAACTGTAGATTAAAACTGAAGAAACTGCAAAAAGGTGGGAATTTAAGGAGATGGGACCTGGATAAACTGACTAAACCAGAGGTTGTACAGAGTTTCAGGGAGGGCGTAAGGGAACAAATGGCAGGAATGGGGGAAAGAAATACAATAGAAGAAGAATGGGTAGCTTTGAGGGATGAAGTAGTGAAGGCAGCAGAGGAGCAAGTAGGTAAAAAGACGAGGGCTAGTAGAAACCCTTGGGTAACAGAAGAAATATTGAATTTAATTGATGAAAGGAGAAAATATAAAAAATGCAGTAAATGAAGCAGGCAAAAAGGAATACAAACGTCTCAAAAATGAGATCGACAGGAAGTGCAAAATGGCTAAGCAGGGATGGCTAGAGGATAAATTTAAGGATGTAGAGGCTTATCTCATGAGGGGTAAGATAGATACTGCCTACAGGAAAATTAAGGAGACCTTTGGAGAAAATAGAACCACTTGCATGAATATCAAGAGCTCAGATGGAAACCCAGTTCTAAGAAAAGAAGCGAAAGCAGAAAGGTGAAAGGAGAATATAGAGGATCTGTACAAGGGCGATGTACTTGAGGACAATATTATGGAAATGGAAGAGGATGTAGATGAAGATGAAATGGGAGATATGATACTGCGTGAAGAGTTCGTCAGAGCACTGAAAGACCTGAGTCGAAACAAGGCCCCGGGATTAGACAACATTCCATTAGAACTAGTGACGGCCTTGGGAGAGCCAGTCCTGACAAAACTCTACCATCTGATGAGCAAGATGTATGAGACAGGCGAAATACCCTCAAACTTCAAGAAGAATATAATAATCCCAATCCCAAAGAAAGCAGGTGTTGACAGATGTGAAAATTACCGAACTATCAGCTTAATAAGTCACGGCTGCAAAATACTAACACGAATTCTTTACAGACGAATGGAAAAACTAGTAGAAGCCGACCTTGGGGTAGATCAGTTTGGATTCCGTAGAAATATTGGAACACGTGAGGCAATACTGACCCTACGGCTTATCTTAGAAGAACGATTAAGGAAAGGCAAACCTACGTTTCTAGCATTTGTAGACTTAGAGAAAGCTTTTGACAATGTTGACTGGAATACTCTCTTTCAAATTCTGAAGGTGGCAGGGGTAAAATATAGGGAGCGAAAGGCTATTTACAATTTGTATAGAAACCAAATGGCAGTTATAAGAGTTGAGGGGCATGAAGGGGAAGCAGTGGTTGGGAAGGGAGTGAGACAGGGTTGTAGCCTCTCCCCGATGTTATTCAATCTGTATATTGAGCAAGCAGTGAAGGAAACAAAAGAAAGATTCGGAGTAGGTATTAAAATCCATGGAGAAGAAATAAAAACTTTGAGGTTCGCCGATGACATTGAAATTCTCTCAGAGACAGCAAAGGACTTGGAAGAGCAGTTGAACGGAATGGATGGTGTCTTGAAGGGAGGATATAAGATGAACATCAACAAAAGCAAAACGAGAGTAATGGAATGTAGTCGAAATAAGTCGGGTGATGCTGCAGGAATTAGATTAGGAAATGAGACACTTAAAGCAGTAAAGGTGTTTAGCTATTTGGGGAGCAAAATAACTGATGATGGTCGAAGTAGAGAGGATATAAAATGTAGACTGGCAATGGGAAGGAAAGCGTTTCTGAAGAAGAGAAATTTGTTAACATCGAGTATTGATTGAAGTGTTAGGAAGTCGTTTCTGAAAGTATTTGTATGGAGTGTAGCCACGTATGGAAGTGAAACATGGAGGATAAATAGTTTAGATAAGAAGAGAATAGAAGCGTTCGAAATGCTGTGCTACAGAAGAATGCTGAAGATTAGATGGGTAGATCACATAACTAATGAGGAGGTGTTGAATAGGATTGGGGAGAAGAGAATTTTGTGGCACAACTTGACTAGAAGATGGGATCGGTTGGTAGGACATGTTCTGAGGCATCAAGGGATCACCAGTTTAGTAGTGGAAGGCAGCGTGGAGGGTAAAAATCGTAGAGGGAGACCAAGAGATGAATACACTAAGCAGATTCAGAAGGATGTAGGTTGCAGTAGTTACTGGGAGATGAAGAAGCTTGCACAGGATAGAGTACCATGGAGAGCTGCATCATTCCAGTCTCTGGACTGAAGACCACAACAACAACAAAGCCCGTGTTAGAAGGAGTAGCAGACTTTTTTGACATAAACACAATCGTTCCACATTCTTCGGCATAGTGTAACGATTTACTATAATTTTATTGTGTCTGAATGTGTTTGTGAATTATTAGTTTGCTGTTTGGTACGAAATGTAAGGTCGCCTTGCTCAAGATGTGAATGAACCATGTCTCAGGGAAAAATTCGTAATGCCTCTTACCTGAGACTTTTTTTTTACTTATTTATTATAGGCTTCCGGCAAACATACTTTCTAGCTATTACATGTTAAATGATATATGCTTTCTGTGCCAAACGAGGGAATACCTCACAAAATGTGCAACCAGACAGCAATGTGAGCGGAAATCGGACATAAAATACCGTCAAGTAAAATCAGCGACTTTTGTAACGAACTGTTTTTTGATGTAGAAAACAAGCCAAAAGGTAAATATCTTTCATTACAGACCATTGATGTTATATACCAATAAAACGAAACGCATTTGGTGAGAAAATACATACTCTGTTGCAGTATGTTTGTGGCCACACAAATGAAGAATTTAATACTGCGATCTGACCAGCAGGGCTATGCAATTTTTATTAGCTTTGTGCTGTACGTGAACTCAAGCAGAATATTGATATGAGGTCACGAACGTACACCTGCCACTGATCTCTTAAGTTCAATGCTTTTTGATATGCACTGACGACGTTTTCTATGTGTAGGCCCCAACTCCACGAAACCTAGCCTCTGATATTATAGCTGTTTTATGAATGGAAAACCGTACACTATTCAACCAGACTCTTAATGCCTTTTGTGAAATATACGAAAACCAATTTTCCTGGAAACATCTGTGACCCAAGACTGTATCTTTTGCAATATGTTGTAACCTCCCAACATTTAAATTTATTATAACATTCACACGTTGTAACCTCCCAATAGTTTAAAATTCCGTAACCTCGCAATAATAATGTGTGACTAACCTCCCAATGAAAATGCGACTCATATATAACCTTTCAATAATTAACTGATTGTGAGCCTAAACTGGTAAATCTGGACGTCAGCAATGCTCCGTCACGGCCCTGAAAGATCATTCTGAATAAATTGAAAATTCTTACCTCAGTGAAGTCGCCGGATAACGCGTGTACATCTGCTCCTATAAGAAACTTTTCTGGCACAGTCCAGTGCAATGCTGGCCGCTACATCTATCATGTATAAAAAGAAACTACCGATTTTTTCTTTACGATAATCGGGATGACCATGGATAGCAGAAATTAGTAAATCTTTAAATTCAGATGAATGATTGTCAAAAGCTAATTTTATAAGAAAGATTTTGAAAAATTGTATAGGACTGAGCTTAAACTGACACAATATTTTTAGCGCAACGCAATCTGACTTTCAAAAATCCCTACAAAAGAATGGCCCTGACTAACATTAACCTATACGTTTCACAAATCACTTACCTCACCATAAATCTTCGTTACTCGAACTACTGCAATACAGCGAGCGCCACTACTGCCAGCTAAATAAAAGATTCAAACTACTGAAGGCAATAACTACTGATAGGCGTAGTTAGCAAATGAAAGATTTTAATAGAGAACAAACAATGTATTTACCTTAATAGTCATAATATATATAGCAGTTCATGCCATCCAGTCTTACAAATTTCAAATCTCCGCCATTTCTCTCCCCACATCCACCACTGCTAGCGGCTCACCTCCAACTGCGCAACGCTACGCGCTGTTCACATCCAGCTGCCCAACACTACAATGGCAGACAACAATGCAAGCTAGCCACAGACTGCACACAGCACAGCCAGTGATTTTCATGCAGAGCGCTACGTAACGTTGCCAATAAGAAAACATAAACAGCCTGCTTACAAGATTATTATTAAAAGATTTGAAAAAACATTTATATGGAACTTGATATAAGAATAGTACAAAATCAGTTGTTACAAATTACATATGCGCGCGGCGATGAATAGTAATTCTTGGTTTTACCTTATACTACATCGCTCAGGCTCCGCCATCGCTCTCCAGGACCGGCCCGACTGTCAGCTACTACTACTACTGCCATAAAGTAAATATCTCTGGAGTGAGCATTCACATGCGCAGAACACACAGAACAGATTTTGTGTTGTCAACATACATTGCCGGCCTGGTCACGTGATCTCGGGACGTCGTGTGTTTGTCCGTATAGCGCCCTGTAGATTTAGAATGTCACTGCATCCCTAGTACAGACGGATTCTTTTCGGACGTGTCGTGGATTATTTATGTTTGTTGCGCAGACATTTTAACAGTATCCATTTGATACCGGGAATAAACCAGCTACCTAACTTTTAAGAGCAAGTGATATTGCATTCTGCTTCTTTGCGATAAGTGTCACAGTTCAGATGCTCTCGATTTTTGGTATTTTCCGTTATGATACGGCACTTTATAGTATTACAGAGCCTGACGTACATTTTTGCTGTGATAGTCTTGCAAAACGACTTGACAGTACGCTAGTACTTTTGCAAGTGTCCGAAAAACACCGAATTTGCCACACATTAGCGATTGTATCCCTGATAATTCGTCCTTTTTTCTTCTATTTCTGCGTATAAATTTTCTTGTTTTTGTGACCTAAAGCACAATTTTTCTTACTGATGACACTTTGAAGTGTTTATTTAACGCATTTTACGTACTTGCTCCCAGTTTATTAAATAAATAGTAGACTGAGTAAGAAGGGGCAAAAAGGCGATCGGAGAATAAATGTACTGTAAAGCAAATACAGTTGGTCATGTAACAGTCAACCCATATAACTCCATTAAGGGAAGTGGAAAGTGACACAAATGAAAGCGTTTGGGGACATGTTTACTGCTATTTTACGCTTCTTAATCAAATGGTGAAGAAAATAAATTGAAGGCAAAATACACCAAAGAAGATGAATGTGTACTTTGATTAGCTACACTGTTGTGTTTTTTATTTGATTTGTGCAGAAAATGTATTTAAGCTCAATGCAGAAATTGGTAGTAGGTGCTGTGGAAAATTAAAAATAGTTGGTATAGTAGCCACCTTCAGCCACACACGTCCAAATTTTTCTCTGTCTAAACATTCCTCTACAAAGTCTTTTGAACATACTTCGGAATATTTTGTGGGGACAAAATTACTCCTCCTTTTTTTTCTGGAGTCACATCTTTACTCGTTGTTCATCCTTCGAAAACTAAAATATAAATCACACATAATCATTCTCCATGTCCTAGACACACTTAACATGGTCTTCTACTGTAACTTTATAGTAAACAAAAAGGTTTGGACACACATTACAAGAAGACGATTACAGACTCCCCATCTATTGAATTTATCTGTCTCCCGTCTTTCAAACCTATATACATAATCGACAAGTCACTAATAAATGCATGGAGGATAGTATTTGCTGTAACAACTAACCATTCCCTTTCCTGTTCCACTAGCAAATTTACGAAAGGAAGCGATTGTTTATAAGCTTTTGTGCGAGCCGTAATATCTATTGTATATTCATAAAATCGTAGAAAAATATGTCTACAGAATCAATTATAGTGCGTCTCGAAATTTTTAAACATAGTACCCATGAAAAGTTACTATCCCTCCTTTCACATATTTTTCTTTGCATCCGTAGCAACAACAGTAATTCACCATCGCTATTAACACTATCAACAAACGGTGAAAACACAACAAAAACTCTTGATATTATAAACTTAAAACTCTGCGGAAAGCACACACGCCCAGCGAAGTCCCGAAAACACGTGACAATCCTGGTTTAATGTTGACAACATGCGCAGAACGCATTGCTCACTCCAGAGATATTTAGTCTATGACTACTGCTGCCAACACTACTCCTACTGCAGCCGACACTGCTCTCTGGTCTGCGGTTCTATTGTAGTTCACGTATCGCAGGCAGTGCTGTGAGCAATCCATCGAAATTACTTCTGCTCGAGTGCGCTAGTAATAAATTCCTCAGTCATGGACCTCTTACAACGTCTATTACCTTTGATAACCCGCTCATTACCTTATCCAAGCTATTGGTTGACACATAAATATAAATATCGTACAATTACTGCAGGACTTTCACAGAGGGAGGAACGATTCTCTCTGGCGACACTAGGCCACAGCTCAAGCGTCCACCCCCAATCGCACCTGCAGTTATGGCGCTGTAGTCGCTGATGGTGGCAGGAAATCCAAAAAGCCAAGATGGCGGATGCTGGATAATTTAAAAATCCGAGTTGGCGCTGGAAAGAAATTTCAAAATGCAAGATGACACTGACGGAAAATGAGAAAAGTAAGAGAAGTTAAATATTTTTTTTTAAAAACAGTAGGATTCGGACACTGAGATTTCCATACAAACTTAATTATGTATACAGGCAGCTCATCCATGCTGGGAATCGCAAATCTCGACGATTTTCGGCTATTATTGACATTGATAGTGGCAAGGTATCGACACTTATAATTCCAAGACTTTCGAGAATGTGTTAATTTTAATTTTGATCTCGGGTAACAACTGACACAAGAAATATTTTTACAAATATAGTTACAAATTTACAATTTTAGGATTTTTGCCTTTAGTAAAAACTGCGAAAGGAAAGTGCCCTGTAGGTACTGATGAGTGAGTCTGCGAATGCGAAAATGTGAGTTTCATTGACTTAGAAGCTACAATTTTTTCAAACAACAAAGAATCTTAGACCTTCGTATGCGACATAAAATTTAGCTCGATACGACTACCTATTCCTGAGAAAAAGGGGCCTTAACAGGCGGACAGTCAGACATGCAGTTGGATAACAAATGGCAATATTTTTGTGTGTGGTGGAATTACAAAATCACTATTTTCCGATTTTTTGCTTTGCTGTAAAAACTTGCTTCCTACCAAGTTTTAATACTCTAGGCTAAGGGAAGTACCCTGTAATTCTGATAGTCACTTTTCGAGCATCGAAATTATGTGACGTAAATGGCCATATCTTCTGACTGCATTCGCTTAGAAACTTACATTTATTATCCTGACAAGGGATTGTAAATCTTAGTATTTGTCATAAATTGAAGCGCCAAAGAAACTGGAATAGGCTCAAAAAATGGCTCTGAGCACTATGCGACTTAACTTCTGAGGTCATCAGTCCCCTAGAACTTAGAACTACTTAAACCTAACTAACCTAAGGACATCACACACATCCATGCCCGAGGCAGGATTCGAACCTGCGACAGTAGCGGTCGCTCGGTTCCAGACTGTAGCGCCTAGAACCGCACGGCCTGGAATAGGTATGTGTATTCAAATACAAATACAGGGCTATTACAAATGATTGAAGCGATTTCATAAATTCACTGTAGCTCCATTCATTGACATATGGTCACGACACACTACAGATACGTAGAAAAACTCATAAAGTTTTGTTCGGCTGAAGCCGCACTTGAGGTTTCTGCCGCCAGAGCGCTCGAGAGCCAGTGAGACAAAATGGCGACAGGAGCCGAGAAAGCGTATGTCGTGCTTGAAATGCACTCACATCAGTCAGTCGTAACAGTGCAACGACACTTCAGGACGAAGTTCAACAAAGATCCACCAACTGCTAACTCCATTCGGCGATGGTATGCGCAGTTTAAAGCTTCTGGATGCCTCTGTAAGGGGAAATCAACGGGTCGGCCTGCAGTGAGCGAAGAAACGGTTGAATGCGTGCGGGCAAGTTTCACGCGTAGCCCGCGGAAGTCGACGAATAAATTGGCTCATGCCACAACTGGAGACCGACAGCGCCGACTTCATCTTTCAAAAGGATGGTGCTCCACCGCACTTCCATCATGATGTTCGGCATTTCTTAAACAGGAGATTGGAAAACCGATGGATCGGTCGTGGTGGAGATCATGATCAGCAATTCATGTCATGGCCTCCACGCTCTCCCGAGTTAACCCCATGCGATTTCTTTCTGTTGGGTTATGTGAAAGATTTAGTGTTTAAACCCCCTCTACCAAGAAACGTGCCAGAACTGCGAGCTCGCATCAACGATGCTTTCGAACTCATTGATGGGGACATGCTGCGCCGAGTGTGGGAGGAACTTGATTATCGGCTTGATGTCTGCCGAATCACTAAAGGGGCACATATCGAACATTTGTGAATGCTTAAAAAAACTTGTTGAGTTTTTGTATGTATGTGCAAAGCATTGTGAAAGTATCTCAAATAATAAAGTTATTGCAGAGCTGTGAAATCACTTCAATCATTTGTAATAACCCTGTATATGTAAAAAGGCAGAATACGGCGCTGCAACGTCTATATAAGACAACAAGTGACTGGTACAATTCTTTCCTCTACGACCTCATTCCCTTCCCCCACCTTCTCCTTTTCCTTGAACACATCCGCACACTATATGTTGTCCGCCGCCTTGATCCCCTCACCCCCTGGTGTCACCCTTCCTCTCCACTCCCCGCCCATGGCCGTGCCTTTACCGCTGTGTCCCACCCTCTCTCCATCTCCACACCCTCCGCCTCCTTTCCCAACGCAACTTCCACGATCTACCCATCCTGGATGGTGAGCTTCGCCCTGACATCTACCCTTCCTACCAACTCTAACCCCATCTTCCTCCTGCCTCCTCCTCAGGGCTCCCTCTCCTCCCCCTTCCTTCTCCTGAGCGGCTTTCCCCTCCTATTCCCCCTCCCTCTCTTGTGTTTCCCTTCAGTGTCTCTGCACTCCCTCCTGCCTTGTCTTCCCTCTTCATCTCCTGCCCCATCTGTCTCCTGCCTCTTGGTGCACCTGCTGACGCCCCTACTCTTTTCATCCCGCCCCCTCCCCTGCTGCACCTTGCTCTCCCCTCATTTTCCATCTTCTCAGGTGTCTCCCTTGGCAGGTCCCACTTGGCAGCTTTGTTCTTCATCGTGTGTGCTTCAAGTGGGTTTAAAGTGTGTTGTTATGGAGTGTTTTTAATGCTGTGGGCAACTTTTCACCTGTGCGTGTGACTTCAGTGTCTTTTTTGTGTTCTAGGAATCGGCAACTGTGTTTTTAACTTTATGTCGACTATTTTAATTGTCCCCCCTCCCCCCCCCCCATGAACGTCTCCATGTCAGTGTATTTTTACCTCCATTATCTACCCTTACTCTCCCATTATACGTAAAATTTTATTCTTGTATTAGTTGTCATGTCTCTCGGCTGAAGAGTGGCGGATTGTCCCGCTGACAGCCCTCCCCTGCCCATATCGGAGAGGGGAATGAAATCACAATAAAGAAAAAAAGCGCGATTCTTAGATCGGTTACTGCTGCTACAATAGCGGGTTATCAAGATTTAACTGATTTTGAACGTGGGGTTATATTCGGCGCACGAGCGGTGGGACTCAGCATCTGCAAGGTATCGATGAAGTGAGGATTTTACCGTACGACCATTTCACGAGTGTACTGTGAATATCAGGAATCCGGTAAAACAAGAAATCTCCGACATCGCTGCAGCCGGAAAAAGATCGTGCAAGAATGGGACCAACGACGACTGAAGAGATTCGTTCAACGTGACAGAAGTGCAACCCTTTCGCAAACTGCCGCAGATTTCAATGCTGGGCCATCAACAAGTGTCAGCGTGCGAACCATTCAATGAAATACTATCGATATGGGCTTTCGGAACCGAAGGCTCACTCGTGTACCCTTGATGACTGCACGACACAAGGCTTTATGCCTCACCTAGGCCCGTCAGCATCGACATTCGACTGTTGAAGACTGGAAACATGTTGCCTGCTCGGATGAGTCTCGTTTCAAATTGTATCCAGCAGATGGACGTGAACGGGTATGGAGACAACCTCATGAATCCATGGACACTGCATATCAGAAGAGACTGCTAAAGCTGGTGGAGACTCTGTAACTTGTGGGGCTTGTGCAGCTGGAGTGATATGGGACGTCTAGATACGACTTTGACATGTGACACGTCGTAAGCATCCTGTCTGATCACATGCATCCTCACGTAAATTGTGCGTTCCGACGGGCAATTTTGGAAGGGCAATGCGACACCCCACACGTCCAGAATTGCTACAGAGTGGCTCCAGCAACACCCTTCTGAGTTTAAAACACCTCCGCTCGCCACCAAACTCCCGAGACATGAACATTATTGAGCATATCTGGGATGCCTTCAAACGTGCTATTCGGAAGATATCTGCACACTGTCGTACTCTTACGGATTTATGGACAGCCCTGCAGGAGTCATGGTGTCAGTTCCCTGCAGCAGTATTTCAGCCATTAGTCGAGTCCATGCCACGTCGTGTTGCGGCACTTCTGCGTGCTCGCGGGCGCCCTGCACAATATTAGGCAGGTGTACCAGTTTCTTTGGCTCTTGAGTGTAAATTTCAACTTCATACGTATACTTTTTCGTGAGAATACGGGTTTTTAGAGTCGGACAGGCAGCCAGATAGCTAGACAAAAAACTGATCCTATAAGGATTTCGTTTTTGCTGACTGAGGTACAGAAACCTAAAAATCAAAAGTGAAATATGATGGAACTATCTCACTTGTGCTGCTGGCCGTTGTAATGCCATGCTAAAAAAACCTCCAAATTATCACTAATTTGATTGACGTTGAAGGTATCTCAATGGTCTGAATTTTTTGCTGTAACTTAAAAAGTATCTGAATGCTTCGAAATTAGCGTCATGTCCAAAAGTACCTAAAGGATCTGAAGGGTGTGAATTTTTTGCGCCATGATAAAAAAGTATCTGAACAATCTGAACTTTTCTCATCATGTTTAAAGGCAACTGACAGATTTGAAAGAGGGCAATGTTCAAAAATATCTGAATAATGTGAAATTTTTGCCATGTTCGAAAGTATCCTAATAATAAGAATTTTTCGTACCATGTTCAAAAGTATTTAGCCAGCAATGCTATTTTCATCTCTAAATCGTTACGAAGTTTGTGAGGCAAAAAATAACGCCCTAAGAAACTATCTGACATTTAGTTTCTAGGCCTGCTCTTGGTCTAATGCACAACGAGCTTTAAATAAAATATTTCCCTTTCTAAATTGTTTTGTGATACTAGCCATTTGTTAATTCTAATGTTAATTTGTTAATTCTGTGTCTAAAATGTCTGGAAAAATGCATAAAAAAAGTATTGTTTATCTAAAGTATGAAAAGTTAATTTCCACACACACACACACACACACACACACACACACACACACACACAAACACGACCAATGAACGTTTTAAGGAGGGAAGAAGACAGTTTGACAATATCCTTATTGTGTTGTAACAATTAAATTACAAATTTCTGTAATACACAAATATGAGTTTATAATGATCCGATTACAAACGTAAACAGGGCCAAATACAATGGTGGAAAAAGAGAGAGATGAAAGATCGATTTCTCGAATAAAAAATCTTTGCACCAAAAGAAAACAATTTATCCAAGTATATAACATTTTCAAGCACAAAAGCATCCACACAGGTTGCTTATAGTACTAAGCAAGTGTAAAGAGAGATCTCTCTTGATGCTGTAGTGTATTATCTGCTTATTGGTGCATTTAAGCTATTTTGATGTTTACAGTATATCATTTATTTACTGGCAGTATTAGACAATTAAATAATTATACGTTGTTCAGTCACATTAATGTGACCACCTGTCAGATGCTTGAATAAGATATTCAGTGAGGTTCTGGAAGGCCCCGACAGGGATGCGGAGCCATTTCGTTTTCAGTGCTGTGGTCAGCTGCACTAGGTTTCTGTGTTGAAGATTCGTGGCATGTACAGCCTGATCGAGGTGGTCCCACAGAATCTCGACTGGGATTCAATCCGAGGAGTTTGATGGTCAGGGGAGCATGGTAAACTCATTTTGGTGCTCTGTGAACCACACATGTACTCTGGGAGCAGTTTGACATGTTGCATTGTCGTGCTGGTAGATGCCATTATGTCGAGAAGAACTGCATGAAGGAATGGACATGGTGCCAAGGATAGATGCATACTTGCTTTGAGCTGTTATGACTTACAGAACGACGAGATCCGCCAGGAAATGTCACAAAACATTCCCCAGACCATAACACTCCCTCCTGTGACCCAGCTCTTCCGACAAGTGTTGCAGAGTGTTTGTTTTCAGACATTTCACACCGTACATGCCAGTGGCCATATTTCCGATGAGTATAAAACATGTCAGGCCACCTGTGACCACACAGTGGTCGGCCAATTGCGATATTGGCGAGCAGGGCTGGCCGGAGTGGCCGAGCGGTTCTAGGCGCTTCAGTCTGGAACCGCGCGACCGCTACGGTCGCAGGTTCGAATCCTGCCTCGGGAATGGATGTGTGTGATGTCCTTAGGTTAGTTAGGTTTAAGTAGTTCTAAGTTCTAGGGGACTGAGGACATCAGATGTTAGGTCCCATAGTGCTCAGAGCCATTTGAGCATAATTCCAACAAATGAATGCAAAACTATCGTAGCCCGTAGTTATGAGCACTTTCCACGTCCTATCGTATAAAAGCAGCCCGATGAGGTATCAAGCGAGATGGTACTGTGGTTATAAGCCAAGATCTAAGCTCTAAGATGAGTGTTCACATTCCTCTTCAGCCATCCAAATTTCGGTGTTCCATAGTTTCTCAAGTTTCTCAAAATTCCTCCAGGCAAAGGCCGGAAAGGTTCCTGTACAGGCTATAGCAGTCGTCCCCTGTTAGTTTTGTTCCAAGTAACTACCGCTCAGCACATAATAACTGCGAAATCGCAGAGATGTTAAAACTTAATCTTCATTTTTCCTTGCCACGAGTTATGAAAGCCGTTACTACTCAGTTCAAATATAATGAATTTCCTTGAGACAGAGAAGTTGCTGTCCATGCATTAGTACGGCTTTAGAAAGCATCGCTCCTGCGAAACGCAACTCGCCCTTTTTTACGTGATATCTTGCGAACCATGGATGAAGGATATCAGACGGATACCATATTCCTTGACTTCCGGAAAACGTTTGACTCGGTGCCCCACTGCAGACTCCTAACTAAGGAACGAGCATATGGGATTGGTTCCCAAGTATGTGAGTGGCTCGAAGATTTCTTAGGTAATAGAACCCAGTACGTTGTCCTCGATGGTGACTGTTCATCGGAGGTGAGGGTATAATCTGGAGTGCCCCAGGGAAGTGTGGTAGGTCCGCTGTTGTTTTCTATCTACATAAATGATGTTTTGGATAGGGTGGATAGCAATATGCGGCTGTTTGCTGACGATGCTTTGGTGTACGGGAAGGTGTCGTCATTGAGTGGTTGTAGGAGGATACAAGATGACTTGGACAGGATTTGTGATTGGTGTAAAGAATGGCAGCTAACTCTAAATATAGATAAATGTAAAATAATGCAGATGAATAGGAAAAATAATCCTGTAATGTTTGAATACTCCATTAGTAGTGTAGCGCTTGACACAGTCACGTCGATTAAATATTTGGGCGTAACATTGCAGATCGATATGAAGTGGAACAAGCATGTAATGGCAGTTGTGGGGAAGGCGGATGGTCGTCTTCGGTTCATTGGTAGAATTTTGGGAAGATGTGGCTCATCTGTAAAGGAGACCGCTTATAAAACACTAAAACGACCTATTCTTGAGTACTGCTCGACCGTTTGGGATCCCAATCAGGTCGGATTGAGGGAGGACATAGAAGCAATTCAGAGGCGGGCTGCTAGATTTGTTACTGGTAGGTTTGATCATCACGCGAGTGTTATGAAAATGCTTCAGGAAGTCGGGTGGGAGTCTCTAGAGGAAAGGAGGTGTTCTTTTCGTGAATCGCTACTGAGGAAATTTAGAGAACCAGCATTTAGGCTGACTGCAGTAAAATTTTACTGCCGCCAACTTACATTTCGCGGAAGGACCACAAAATAAGATAAGAGAGATTACGGCTCGTACAGAGGCATATAGGCAGTCATTTTTCCCTCGTTTTGTTTGGGAGTGGAACAGGGAGAGTAGATGCTAGTTGTGGTACGAGGTACCCTCCGCCACGCACCGTATGGTGGATTGCGGAGTATGTATGTAGATGTACTTATGGTAACGTCTCATTTTACGAAAAGGGGATAAAGAAACAGGTGTCTCTGGAATCCAGAAAAGTGAAATGATAAGAAATGGATACTAAGTGGCGTAGAAGCTTTTGCAGGACACTGCTATCGTGAGAGCTTCCCCAGGAACTTGCAGATAATTTGTGCTAGAGTGCTTCCTGATTTTCCAGCCGGCTGTGTGCAGCAATTTAAAGGGTCGTGGGAAGTCTAACAAGGCAGCAGACAGCGTGAATAAAACGCCTGAAATAGCAGGTGAAATTTTCCGCTGTCGTGCCTTAGTGCTGCCCTTTTACGCGGAAGATACCGAGAGGGGAAACCAGAAGCACCATCTGACACTGGTGGGCAGCAGCAAAAACGCAGACGTTATCGCTGCTGACATCACAGAATGCAATTGCAACCCTGGAACTGCACAGTCTGGCTACCTGACCGCGGAAGGTATGTGCCAACTGTTGGTTACGTCAGTGTTTCTGGTAATGCGGTGGCATCAGCCCTGTAGTGGACAGTTAGTTACCTATTCCACTGGCGCAAAAATAACGGACAGCATCCTTTTAGCCTTGAAAACGCTGATCAGGTACTTACAAGCATGGGCCTCCACTCCATCGAAGGAGAGATAAAAAGTCAGTTCGGTCCATGAAAGCCAAGTGATCCACCCTCGCGGAGATACCCCAAGGCGATCAGAGAACTTCATAAAGTTCTGAGACGCACTCGTAAATGCATGAAGCAGGACTGGAGCCCTATTCTGTATCGTTCATACCGATCGGTATAGTAGGTTAGTCTCAGTAGTGACGTCATTTTCGGTTCTTTATCGAAATATCCTATTCAGTAAGCTTCTGAGACTTGTTACCGAATGGTTCTCCCACCGAATTTAGGACAATTGTACCGAGAGGTTTTGTATTTCGGTCTGGCCCTGTCGATCGGTGACCTGTGGTTTATGTACACCTATAATTTGTTATTTTAAACATATTTGCGGTTTTAGCTTTGTATTTAGTAATTGTGTTACTAAAGAATGACCAGAGGACGCATCTGGTTGGAAAGTGAGTTCATAATTAACTATTTTCCTTTGTTAGAAATAAGGTTAGATTAGGTTGTTACTGGGAATGATTTCATAAAAAAAAGTTTTCGGTCAGTATTCTCTCAAAATACGTGTTATTTTTATGCAAATAAGTGTTTGAAGATCATTAAATATCAAGACATCGGCTCTGCTAACGTATATTACATGAGTGTGAACTGACGTTACAAGTGACTTCGTGTATTTTTTCCCACAAATGGGTTAGTTAGTAATTATTGAAACGTGTTTACAACTTTCAAGTAACAATGGAAAGCAATTATGAGAAGCCTGTATTGGAAATCTTCCAAACTATCACGCATTTATGACTTACGCAGCACCATTTGACAACGAAGTCAGCCTACGTTCCTCTACACAATTTTACAAGAACTGAGGACGGTGGATTTGTTATTCGGCGCGGCCAAGTGGTTAGCGCGCGGGAATGCGATACGAAAGGACACGGGTTCGCGCATGGGTGGGCGCGAAAAAAATTTTTCCCTCTTCATATATCCAACACGTTCTGAGACATTGTTATTCGTGTAAGTTAAGATTTTTCTGCAATATTCGTTATTACTTACATGTAAGAGCGCACAAGAGGGGCATATATGATGTATCAGGCAGCGTAACTTGCTGTGACAGGGCGAGAGAGAGAGAGAGAGAGAGAGAGAGAGAGAGAGAGAGAAATATGTTGTTTATTACTCTGTGGCGGTCAGCGCTCACATAATTATTCTTAGGATATAGAGCTTTTGTTCTTCTTAAGAGTAAATTTTACTAGAAGAGAGCCATTCTTCTGATGTAAAAATCGACGACATTGCGAGTTTTTGATTCACATTGTAAAATATATGTGTATATGGAAGGAAATCAGTTAATAGAACAATAAAATATTGTTCATTTCAAGAAGGTACGTCTTATTCTACACCCAGCGTATACTTCTACTGTGATTTAATAATAAATACCAGCTTGAGAATAGTTCCGACGGGAGCGTTCAGTTCTAGTGAAATAGTTCGATGTTTTCTTCGGAAAAGAAGTCACTTCATGGATAATTCAAAACCACAATAGTACCTGGACATTTCTCAGAACTGAAAGCAATCTGATTGCTATGCAACAGAGCCCCGAAGAATATTTCTCCGTACTTTGGTTACCACTTTCAACTCAACACAGTATCTGCAGCATCTGGAGCAGATTTCTACAACAGCGGAAGCGTGTAATCGCTATCAGTTTCACACACCGCCCTGTGTACGCTGTATGTATTTACCCACAGAGTGAACATACAGTTACTCACACACATATGTCTGCCGTTAAACAGGACACGATCCTGATACAACACTCATATTGAACCTACAATATAACTATGTTAGTAATTTAGTAATTAATGTTTCATTGTGTGTATATATGTCTAGTTTTATAGAGTAACTACACTCCTGGAAATGGAAAAAAGAACACATTGACACCGGTGTGTCAGACCCACCATACTTGCTCCGGACACTGCGAGAGGGCTGTACAAGCAATGATCACACGCACGGCACAGCGGACACACCAGGAACCGCGGTGTTGGCCGTCGAATGGCGCTAGCTGCGCAGCATTTGTGCACCGCCGCCGTCAGTGTCAGCCAGTTTGCCGTGGCATACGGAACTCCATCGCAGTCTTTAACACTGGTAGCATGCCGCGACAGCGTGGACGTGAACCGTATGTGCAGTTGACGGACTTTGAGCGAGGGCGTATAGTGGGCATGCGGGAGGCCGGGTGGACGTACCGCCGAATTGCTCAACACGTGGGGCGTGAGGTCTCCACAGTACATCGATGTTGTCGCCAGTGGTCGGCGGAAGGTGCACGCGCCCGTCGACCTGGGACCGGACCGCAGCGACGCACGGATGCACGCCAAGACCGTAGGATCCTACGCAGTGCCGTAGGGGACCGCACCGCCACTTCCCAGCAAATTAGGGACACTGTTGCTCCTGGGGTATCGGCGAGGACCATTCGCAACCGTCTCCATGAAGCTGGGCTACGGTCCCGCACACCGTTAGGCCGTCTTCCGCTCACGCCCCAACATCGTGCAGCCCGCCTCCAGTGGTGTCGCGACAGGCGTGAATGGAGGGACGAATGGAGACGTGTCGTCTTCAGCGATGAGAGTCGCTTCTGCCTTGGTGCCAATGATGGTCGTATGCGTGTTTGGCGCCGTGCAGGTGAGCGCCACAATCAGGACTGCATACGACCGAGGCACACAGGGCCAACACCCGGCATCATGGTGTGGGGAGCGATCTCCTACACTGGCCGTACACCACTGGTGATCGTCGAGGGGACACTGAATAGTGCACGGTACATCCAAACCGTCATCGAACCCATCGTTCTACCATTCCTAGACCGGCAAGGGAACTTGCTGTTCCAACAGGACAATGCACGTCCGCATGTATCCCGTGCCACCCAACGTGCTCTAGAAGGTGTAAGTCAACTACCCTGGCCAGCAAGATCTCCGGATCTGTCCCCCATTGAGCATGTTTGGGACTGGATGAAGCGTCGTCTCACGCGGTCTGCACGTCCAGCACGAACGCTGGTCCAACTGAGGCGCCAGGTGGAAATGGCATGGCAAGCCGTTCCACAGGACTACATCCAGCATCTCTACGATCGTCTCCATGAGAGAATAGCAGCCTGCATTGCTGCGAAAGGTGGATATACACTGTACTAGTGCCGACATTGTGCATGCTCTGTTGCCTGTGTCTATGTGCCTGTGGTTCTGTCAGTGTGATCATGTGATGTATCTGACCCCAGGAATGTGTCAATAAAGTTTCCCCTTCCTGGGACAATGAATTCACGGTGTTCTTATTTCAATTTCCAGGAGTGTACATTATGGTCCTTCGTATGTTTCATGCTAACGGAACGTGCGGGAGTATCTTGTGAAGAGAACGAGTACGCCGTCCGAGTAGCCGAGCAGAAACTTAAAAAAGGCCACAACATTTGAATTACTAGCTTTCTTGAGCATTTATGCATTGTAGTGACCTTTCCCGTATTGATTTTCTAAGTATAAATAGTGTTGCTACATTACTTTTACTAGAATTCCAGTATTTTAGTAGATATACTAGGACAATATTTTATGTGTTATCTATGTACTGTGTTTGTGTCACATTGTAAAGTGTACATTAGCAGCATTAGGACATTAACGTTTTTTGCGTGTGTAAAATTTAATAGTCACTTTTGTAGGACTTATTTAGCGGAGAAACTGTCAATTGCTTATTTACTTGGTGATAACTAGATCTATGTTCAAAGCCAATAAGCAAGCACGCATCACAATGCCACAAAATGAATTAAATAGTGTGAATGCATCGTCAACTAGTGCCACAGAATTTAATACCGCCGTAGTTAGCGATATGTCGATTACGGCTTAGCAACCAGCAGTAATTAATGCGCTCATGCCGCCGACACAAACGGCTGTAGTTCCGACATTCATATGTCGAATGAAGTCCGGAGAAATATGCAGCAACCAACAAACAACATGAATTTTATCTCTGACACAGACGCGTGCGAAAACGAAATGACTACCGAAAAATGTGTCGGTACAATCCTCATTAAGCCCAGTGCAATCGTCAATTGCTGAGAAAACCGATTTTTTATCCCAGCTGATGTCAAGTTTGACTGTCATAACACAAGGGATTAAAGCATTGGAAACCACGCAATCCACGTTTGCAAATGACATGAATCGTAGATTCCAGGCATTGGAAACCGCGCAATCCACGTTTGCAAATGACCTGAATCGTAGATTCGAAGTATTGGAGAGTGCGCAATTTAATTTGGCTCAGGAGCAATCTAATAAACTAAAAGAAATAAATGATAAGATTACTGAAAAATTCCAGATTTTGGAAACAAAGCAGAGTCACTTGATTGCCAGTCAGGCACAACTCATAGTTACACTAGAACAACAGTAACAGGAATTAACAACCAAATACAAAGACATCTTATGTCGTCAAGATACACTAAATCATCAAGTGCAAGAAGTTATTCATGAACAGAACACTATTGGGCAGGACGTGAATACAATTAAGCACGATAACGGGCAAGCTGTCATTGAGCTTACTCGGAGGATAGATACTCTCAGTCTCGAAGGCGAGAAGCACATAGAGAAACTTATCAATGAACATAAGATCGCATTCTCTAAGGACATTGAAGATTGGGCGAAAGAGCAAACCGAGACAGTGAGAAATTATGTTGACCAAACCTTGAAAGAAACGGTTTCTAACGTGTAGGTTAACAACGAAACTGCACAAGAACAACTTAAAGCAGAAGTTAAAGAGATTAAGGAGAATATAGGAGATGAATTTCCTGCTTGGAAAGCAAAGATAGAAAATACATTAAAAGCATGCCAGCAGGGTCTAGTTAATACTAGAAGGGCACATACTACTTGCAGTTTATCAAAAGCAACATTATTCCTGATGAAACCAGTGAAACCGAATCCATGCAACAATATCCATGTATTG
This sequence comes from Schistocerca cancellata, assembly GCF_023864275.1. Lineage (NCBI taxonomy): Eukaryota > Metazoa > Arthropoda > Insecta > Orthoptera > Acrididae > Schistocerca > Schistocerca cancellata. The sequence goes on from NC_064627.1 coordinate 937,174,695, forward strand.
GTGCATATTCACGTAATCAACCAGAAACAAATTATCGAGATTATCATTCATCGCGTAGCAGCCACCAGAATACACCTGTGACTATGAATGAAGAAAAAATGCTTAAATATCGTCAATTCCAGATATTTATTCCCGAAAGGAAGTCGATCAATCCCGTGGTATTTATCAAGCAATTTAAAGGGATATTGCGGCGAATGTGGACTGAGCAACAAAAATTATGTACGTTGCAGGATTCGTACATGGAGATGGATCGATGTGGGCGTCAGAAGCATCCGATTGGTGTCAAGATTATGACCAATTTGAACGCGCTTTCTTGCACAAATACTGGAATGAGGGAGTACAAGAAAGACTACGTAAGGAAGTTTTTGACCCACAACCTTTTTCTTTCAAAAATGGATCTTTAAGAAAGTATTTCGAGAAGTATATAAATAAAAGCAAATACTGGAATGAACCAATCCCGACGCAGGATATCATTCGAATATTAAAGGGCAAACTTCCACTTGAATTTAAGGAAAAACTTCTACATGTGCCTGAACAACATGTGGAAGATTATCTAGCCACATTGGATTCAGTAGACATTCTGTTCGAAGAATCACGTGTGCGCTGTAACCAACCAAGTTACCAACTTAACAAATACAATAGTAACAACAATCAGTATGGAAACAAACTTTTTGCACACAATTCACCAAACCCACAGGTGAATTATTTCCAGAAAAACGTGAAATTTGGTAACGAAAATCCCGACCAGTGTAATCGTGACCAACAATGTGAACAAACATATAAACGGAAATGGAGGAAGAATAATAAGAGGAAAGGATCCTATCAAGAAGGGAATTGTATGCAAAAACGCCGATATCAGCAACCACCCCAAGAATATCACAACCAACCACAAACTTCAGGTTGGGTACCAAATGCTAATGCAAATGAATGGAGAAATCAACCACCAATAATAACTGACGTAACGGAGCAGACATCTACTAATAATGGACAATCGTCAAACTAAACTCGGCTCTCAGAAGCCCCGACGGTGCAGTCGAGGAAGTTTTGAGGGGCGAAAATTCAAGCGTCAATTTTTTTCGGTACAATGATGGCAGATTATTAATAGAAGAACTTCAGCAGGATATGATGCCTTGTCAAGAGGAACATATCACTGAACATATTGCGAAAATTCAGGCGGCAATTGAAGGCATTATTGTGCAAGTTACTTTAGATACAGGAGCAGCAGTAAATGTCGTTTCTGAGAAGTTATTTCAAAGAATACTTCAGAAAGCAAGTCCACCGATTTTTCCTGCTCAATGTTGTAGAATTGTAGGCCCTACTGGTCATAAGTCTTCTCGGGTTAAAGTGCAGACTCAACTCCAGTTAGATATAGGCAATGTAGCTATGAATTGCACGTTCCTTGTAATAGAAAAATTGGTTGAGGACTGTATCCTGGGTATAGATGAATTTAGAGAGAGAAATTGGCATATAGATTTTTCTCTAGGCCGTGCCAGTTTTACAACAATGGATCAGAAACATCAAGTGAATCTTCTCAGGGAATATAGTACTTATGGAAAGTATTGTCAGGGACGAAAGCTGCAAATAAAGTGGACACATAGCAAACCTGCACGGTATTACCAAATTAATTACCTGCAACCAGTCTTAAACCCTAAAGATATGGTATATGAAAAGGTGCAAGAACCTGAATATTTGCATCAACACCAAAGAAAGCAATTATATGATCTTCTACAGGAATATCATGAAGTCTTTCAAGAAAGACCTGGTGTAATCAAGGGATACACATGCCATTTAGATGTGATACCACACCAAGTTTTCTGCCGTATTTTTTATCCAGTACCGTGGCACCAACGAAAGGCAGTTGATGCGGAAATCCAACAGATGCTTGAATGGGATCTGATCGAACCTTTGACGAGTCCATACTGTAGTCCGCTTCATGTTGTCCCTAAAAAGGGAGGAAAAGTTCGTCTCGTGCTAGACGCACGGCAGATAAATAAGATTATCGTGCCCGTGCGAACTCATCCGGAAAATATCGATGAGTTAATTCAAAAGTTCGAGGGGATAAAATACTTAACAAATATTGATCTGAGAAGTTCATTTTGGCAGGTGGCCCTAGAGGAACCATCAAAGAAGTACACCGCGTTTGTACATGCAGGTAGAAGCTATCAATTTAAGGCTTTACCTTTCGGGCTAAACGTGAGCTCAGGAGATTTTATAAATGGTCTAGATTACGCATTTGGACCTGCACTTACAAGAAATTTAACTTTGTTTATGGACGACATGCTCATAGCTACGACCACATGGAAGGAGCACGTTGATTTATTGAGAAGAGTGTTAGAACGTTTCGAGGAAGCAGGCATAACCGCAAATCTGCAAAAGTCCCATTTTGCTCGAGATAAAATCAAATTTCTGGGTCATGTTATAAATGGAAAAGGCATCTTACCGGACTCCGAGAAACTAAAGGCAATCAAAAACTTTGCGGTTCCAACAAAAAGGCAATAAGGGCTTCCTCGGAGTTGTCTCTTTTTTCAGGCGTTTCATTCACGACCACTCTATTAATGCGGAACCGTTGTACAGCTTGTTGCGCCTAAATACTCCGTGGGTGTGGACACAACAATGCCAGAATGCATTTGAAGCAATAAAACATGCCTTAGTCAGTTCACAAATATTATATCATCCAGATATGAGCCAAGATTTTGGTTAAATGGCAGATGCTTCGGAAATTGGAATAAGTTCATGCCTCTTCCAAGTAAAGATGGTAGATAGAAAATCAACTTTCTGTCCAATAGCTTTTGCTAGCCGACTCTTAACTGCTTAAGAAAGAACATATACGACTACCGAAAAGAAAGCATTGGCCGTATTCCGGTCGTTTAAGAAATTTTACTATTACTTATACGGAACGAAGACAACAGTATACTGTGACCACAAAGCGTTAAGTTTTCTGCAAACATGTAAATTATTACATCCAAGATTAGGAAGATGGACGCTCTCACTCCAAGAGTTTCAGTTTGAAATTAAATACATAAGCGGACAGGATAATTTCATAGCCGATGCACTGTCTAGAATGCCAGATGGAGATTTGTCAACTATCAACATCACGGACAATCCGTCCGAATTTAATGTTCTTATAAATACTGATAGAATATATAGGAAACATTTTCTTGACATGTGTAAGAACGTGGGAAAACTACAGAACGAAGATCCTCGTTGGCATTCAATAAAGGAAACTTTAGTAAATCCTGGAATCGGTTATCTGAAGAGACTGTACAAAGTTGAGGACGACGTCTTATTTTTCAAGGGGCATCTTGATTCAGATAGTTGAAAGGTGTGTATTCCCGAGAAGAATGAGAATGACTTAATTTTGTACACGCACATCACTTGGGGACGTTTTGGAGTATTAAAGTGTGCTCGGAAGATTCAATCATATTGCTACTTCCCAAATATTCGCAGGAAAGTACACAGACAGTTAAGTAAATGTAAAATTTGTCAGCTTGCCAAACCAGGAAATTTTTGTGTGAAAGATTTCCTACATCCTATTATACCCACTAAACCGCAGTCAATCATTTCGGTCGACGTCTGTGGCCCTCTACCATCATCTACATCTACATCTACATCCATACTCCGCAAGCCACCTGACGGTGTGTGGCGGAGGGTACCTTCAGTACCTCTATCGGTTCTCCCTTCTATTCCAGTCTCGTATTGTTCGTGGAAAGAAGGATTGTCGGTATGCCTCTGTGTGGGCTCTAATCTCTCTGATTTTATCCTCATGGTCTCTTCGCGAGATATACGTAGGAGGGAGCAATATACTGCTTGACTCTTCGGTGAAGGTATGTTCTCGAAACTTTGACAAAAGCCCGTACCGAGCTACTGAGCGACTCTCCTGCAGAGTCTTCCACTGGAGTTTATCTATCATCTCCGTAACGCTTTCGCGATTACTAAATGATCCTGTAACGAAGCGCGCTGCTCTCCGTTGGATCTTCTCTATCTGTTCTATCAACCCTATCTGGTACGGATCCCACACTGCTGAGCAGTATTCAAGCAGTGGGCGAACAAGCGTACTGTAACCTACTTCCTTTGTTTTCGGATTGCATTTCCTTAGGATTCTTCCAATGAATCTCAGTCTGGCATCTGCTTTACCGACAATCAACATTATATGATCATTCCATTTTAAATCACTCCTAATGCGTACTCCCAGATAATTTATGGTATTAACTGCTTCCAGTTGCTGACCTGCTATTTTGTAGCTAAATGATAAAGGATCTATCTTTCTGTGTATTCGCAGCACATTACACTTGTCTACATTGAGATTCAGTTGCCATTCCCTGCACCATGCGTCAATTCGCTGCAGATCCTCCTGCATTTCAGTACAATTTTCCATTGTTACAACCTCTCGATACACCACAGCATCATCTGCAAAAAGCCTCAGTGAACTTCCGATGTCATCCACCAGATCATTTATGTATATTGTGAATAGCAACGGTCCCACGACACTCCCCTGCGGCACACCTGAAATTACTCTTACTTCGGAAGACTTCTCTCCATTGAGAATAACATGCTGCGTCCTGTTATCTAGGAACTCCTCAATCCAATCACACAATTGGTCTGATAGTCCATATGCTCTTACTTTGTTCAATAAACGACTGTGGGGAACTGTATCGAACGCCTTGCGGAAGTCAAGAAACACGGCATCTACCTGTGAACCCGTGTCTATGGCCCTCTGAGTCTCGTGGACGAATAGCGCGAGCTGGGTTTCACATGACCGTCTTTTTCGAAACCCATGCTGATTCCTACAGAGTAGATTTCTAGTCTCCAGAAAAGTCATTATACTCGAACGCAATACGTGTTCCAAAATTCTACAACTGATCGACGTTAGAGATATAGGTCTATAGTTCTGCACATCTGTTCGACGTCCCTTCTTGAAAACGGGGATGACCTGTGCCCTTTTCCAATCCTTTGGAACGCTACGCTCTTCTAGAGACCTACGGTACACCGCTGCAAGAAGGGGGGCAAGTTCCTTCGCGTACTCTGTGTAAAATTGAACTGGTATCCCATCAGGTCCAGAGGCCTTTCCTCTTTTGAGCGATTTTAATTGTTTCTCTATCCCTCTGTCGTCTATTTCGATATCTACCATTTTTTCATCTGTGCGACAATCTAGAGAAGGAACTACAGTGCAATCTTCCTCTGTGAAACAACTTTGGAAAAAGACATTTAGTATCTCGGCCTTTAGTCTGTCATCCTCTGTTTCAGTACCATTTTGGTCACAGAGTGTCTGGACATTTTGTTTTGATCCACCTACCGCTTTGACATAAGACCAAAATTTCTTAGGATTCTCTGCCAAGTCAGTACATAGAATTTTACTTTCGAATTCATTGAACGCCTCTCGCATAGCTCTCTTCACACTACATTTCGCTTCGCGTAATTTTTGTTTGTCTGCAAGGCTTTGGCTATGTTTATGTTTGCTGTGAAGTTCCCTTTGCTTCCGCAGCAGTTTTCTAACTCGGTTGTTGAACCACGGTGGCTCTTTTCCATCTCTTACGATCTTGCTTGGCACATACTCATCTAACGCATATTGTACGATGGTTTTGAACTTTGTCCACTGATCCTCAACACTATCAGTACTTGAGACAAAACTTTTGTGTTGAGCCAACAGGTACTCTGAAATCTGCTTTTTGTCACTTTTTCTAAACAGAAAAATCTTCCTACCCTTTTTAATATTCCTATTTACGGCTGAAATCATCGATGCCGTAACCGCTTTATGATCACTGATTCCCTGTTCTGCGTTAACTTTTCCAGATAGTTCGGGTCTGTTTGTCACCAGAAGGTCTAATATGTTATCGCCACGAAGGGGAGGATGCAAATATATTGTAGCTTTTCTTGATATATTCACTAAGTATGTCAAACTTTATCCGTTAAAATCAGCTGCTGCTGCATCCATAGCCAAGAAACTGGTCAAGGATTATATAGTCAAGGTAGGCAAACCAGAGGCTATTCTTTCTGAGAATGGGTCAATGTTCACTGGATTTCGTTGGAGGCAAACATTAACCAGTTGTGGTATAAAACAAATTCTAACATCAGTGTACCACCCTTCGGCGAATCCCGTGGAACGAATTTTTCATGCATTAAACCGGTTCATGAGAACATATTGCCACAACCAGCAACCGAAATGGATCGATTATCTTGACGATTTTCAGGAAATTGTAAACAATATGCCATATACTACGACAGAATACACCCCATACGAACTGATGTTTGGAAAACAGGAACAGAATGACTGGATTCGACCTTTTACTAAAGTAGCTATTAACAAAATAGACCTACAAAATAAAGTACAACAATCCTTACTCAATACAATGGACAAGGCAAGGAAAAGGAAAATATATTTTGACAATCGACTTGGAAAAATAAAAACATATAAAGTGAATGACCAAGTTTTAGTAAAAACTCATTCTAAGGCTTCACTTATACAGAGGAAGAACACAAAATGGCAATTATTGTATCAAGGATCATTTGTGATTACCAAAATACCCCATCCAGGAACTTATGTTTTGAAGGATGTGAAGAATGGAAAGGTGAAAGGAATGTACCCTCATCACTTGTTAAAGGAATTTAATGATAACTGAAGATTCTGAAGATTGAAGATACTATTCTTATCAAATAATATTGATTAGTCAATTTTCATCAAACCTATGAATCATACTTAGGATATAGTTTTTTTTTTCTTTTTGCAATTTAGTAGTTAGTTTTTCTTTTCGGGCATAATGTACGAGAGATATGCACACATTATGTATTTGTTTTCCACTGCAAAGTTAAGTTTTCTTTTCAGTATACAGAGAATTTAGCTGTAGTGTGAATGATTTCTTTTAAAAAAATTTTATTTGTTTGATAGTAACTTCAGTCAGGTTTCACAATGGATAATGACCATGAGTTAGTGACTCAAATGAATCTGGTCTATGGCAAGATATTTTTTTCTTATGTCAATTTGACAATGTCAGTGTATGTTTATTTACTTATTTATTTTTTACTCGCTGAGCTGAAGTCATGCTGTTCAGAAGGGGAAACCTGTTCTCAGTTTTAAAAAAAACGCTTATTACTTTGTTTCAATCTTTTGTGATGGACATTGTCTTTATAATTGTGCTATTGTTGTAACATACCTGTCTATAAAAATTATGTTATGTCAATTGTTGCTCGCGAAGTTACCAACTGAGCGAATGCCGAACAGTTACAAGCACACGAACAAGTCTGAAAGTCCATCTGATAGATGACGAGCATAAGTTGAGACGGCATCATCAGTTGGTTTAGTGTATATTGCATGGTTGTTGGTGGAAATGGAGAACACCTTACGACTTCCGAATATTTCGAATTCAGGACAGAGAATTAGAAAGAACTTTAGATTAGATTCTATTTCAGCTCAGCATAGATCAAACACCTTTTTCACGGAACTTACACTGACTCTTATTTTCATGTTAACCATATGCGGAAAACCATAATACCCACGAGGATACGGTGAAATGGGAACAGAATTCAATCAGTTACCCGGAGATGACAAATAGAAGGGAATCGTAGATGGATGTAAACCAACGCGTCGACGGTTCACCTCAAGACACAGAAGATTAACAGTGTTGTGTTTCTGTTGTGAACAGTGTTTAAATTCATTCAAAAAATATCCATGTCGTAAATACTTTTTTCCATTGTAATTCAATTAATTTTCTTTGCAAATAACAAATACGAGGATGGTAAATCTACCCCGAGGCTATCCTTGGTTTTCCTTTGTGGGGCTTGGCCGAATGGCTAGATTACCCGTTTGAGACATCCCAAGGCGAGTGACAGAAGCTTTGAGTGATGATGAAAAAGGTTTCTGATCACATCTCCTGCCATCCTCGACAAACGAATAAAAGCAAGCAAGTAAGCTATGCATATCAGTTGCATCAGGAATTTTCAAGCAGCACAGGCTTTGTCAGCAGTATATGCACCCAAATCTATAATTTCAATTTGGATAGTCACTCCCTAATACCAAAATATCATAAGAAATATAGTGGACGCTAATACTCTAGTGGACATTAATACAGCATCATAAACAATCACCGATATAGTGTTGTGTGCACCCTCGTGTTTGTTTTTGCCCAAAAACGTTCGTCCACAAGAGGGGCATATATGATGTATCAGGCAGTGTAACTTGCTGTGACAGTGCAAGAGAGAGAGAGAGAGAGAGAGAGAGAGAGAGAGAGAGAGAGAGACAAAGATATTGTTTATTACTCTGTGGAGGTCAGCGCTCACATAATTATTCTTAGGATATAGAGCTTTTGTTCTTCTTAAGAGTAAATTTTACTAGAAGAGAGCCATTCTTCTGATGTAAAAATCGATGCCATTGCGAGTTTTTGATTCACATTGTAAAATATATGTGTATATGGAAGGAAATCAGTTAATAGAACAATAAAATATTGTTCATTTCACGAAGGTACGTGTTATTCTAGAGCCAGCGTATACTTCTATTGTGATTTAATAATAAATACCAGCTTGAGAACAGTTCCGACGGGAGCGTTCAGTTCTAGTGAAATAGTTCGATGTTTTCTTCGGAAAAGAAGTCACTTCATGGATCATCCAAATCCACAATAGTACCTGGACATTTCTCAGAACTGAAAGCAATCTGATTGCTATGCAACAGACCCCCGAAGAATATTTCTCCGTACTTTGGTTACCACTTTCAGCTCAACACGGTATCTGCAGCATCTGGAGCAGATTTCTACAACGGCGGAAGCGTGTAATCGTTATCAGTTTCACACATCGCCCTGTGTACGCTGTATGTATTTACCCACAACAGTGAACATACAGTTACTCACAAACATATAAAGACAATACAGGTTGGTGTGGGAAACATTTCAGTATAAAGGTCCTGTAGAGCTAAACAGTAATTAGCCTAGTAGTAGAAGTAGTAAAAAATTTTTTTTTCAAAGGAGCCTTTATAGCACTCAGTAATGATTTCGTGATTTCTTTGTGTTTAAAATACGAAATATTGTTGGGGATGAAATTTCTGTTATGAAACAGCCGACAGTGACCTTTATATTTTTTCTTGTCAGAAATAATTCACCATTTTTTCCGAAAATGTAGCGGTTTCCGAGTATGCGGTTAGACAGGAATCTAAGAGCACAACTTAAATTACTGGGAATGTAACTAGCAGCAGTTATCGTCATAATCTTGCTTGTCACAAGAATTTATCTACGATCGAATCCTCAATCACAGTAGACAGAAATGAATGATCTCTGCCGTAATATTTTTAGACTTTAGCTCCATATACGAAACATTTTCGTTCACGAGATGCATGTTATAAACTTCGACGAACTGCAGGTGCTCTCGAAAATGCGTTTTTTAAATTTTGTTTTTAAGACCCAAATGGTTGACGTAGCATATAGGGAAGTGGACTACTTAATCATTTGGATCTCGAGGAGCGAGTTATAACCACATTCTGTTTATCTTCTTATTCTTTGAAACTCTCAGAATCAATTTTTCGGGTGTTTTCTATATATGTATTAGTACAATGTGGTACTACACACTATTCTTAACTCATTTTCCGAAACGTAAAATCCAAAACAGATGTCAATGTGAATGAGAATAAGACGACAAAATGCGTCATTTACGACAATCTGCAGAATACAGTCAAATACGCTATCTTAATATGAATGCATGGAAACATGCGGTCAGAGAAACTGTAAAAAATTTTATGCATTTCAGCTGAGAATCATGGGAATGGATATACTGCGCTTGATACTATTAAGGAGGAGGCAAGGGCGATGAAGGCGGGCACGTCAGCTCGATGGAATGCGGCGTCATGCGTTATGGCAACGTAAACCAAATTTTCGGTACTTGGAAGAATAGCGCGCCTGTGTCTTCTGCTAGCCGCTTTGTGTTCGTGGCGCTGTGCGCGCTGCAGTGCGTATGCGCGGATCTGGGGCCGCTTGCTTTTGATTGGCTTGCGTGACACAAACCGACAACAGCGCTTCGGTTCTCTAGACCCGAACGGTATCGCTACCAAAATGCATACTGAATAATACAGGGACTCTAATTGGAGTACTAGACCTTTTGGTGCTCTTGAGTACCGAAACGATCGGCACAATGGCGGAAAGATACAGAATAGGCACCCTGGCCACCTTTATCCACCTCGATCGAAGGTGGAGAAGACAGATCCTAGTCTATAAAACCTCATGTTTCTTTAAACAGGTAATTCTGTTCGGCGCCAGTACAGTTGCGCCCATAATCTGTGACAGGTCGACTGCCGACGAGTAACATGTAGGACCACACATTACACTTTCCGGCTCTCATCTGTTAGCACTGGAAACATTACAGCTCCGTTCAACTTGAAATGCGTGCAGCCTGCCTGCACAGCCTACACAGTTCTTGCACAGCTGCATGCAGCCAAGGACAATAAACAGCTAGTTACTTGACTCCACGTTTGTTTCCCTATTATTTCGTCTACAAAACTTACTCAGTAACTCTAGTTCGTTGCAATAACCCTAACCAAAGACACATGGTGAAATCACTTTTCAGCAATAACCTAAAGCATACAAGTGTTAACTGCTCGCAAAGTCTGAAGATGACGCATATAATTTCCGATCACACAACCGCCACTGGGAAAATCCCAGTATGTAGGACTTGAACAAAGGATTAGCCACGGCGTCACATTAGGCAAGAGGCTTCGTTGTTTTGCATGGGAGGGGACCATGAACACTAATTGTAAAACTCGGGTCATCCGCCGTTCAGAGGCATTCAACAGCGTGGTTTTTGAGAAGTTAGTTGGAAGAAGGAGTATGTTCATGGAGGCAGAAAAAGCGTAGGTAGAATAGAGAGTGAAAGCGAGAGGAAGAAATAGGGAGAGACATGGGAGAGTGAAGATGGTAGAGACCAAGTGTGCTTGGGCAGCAAGAGCCATCCGACAGGCGAAACAGTAAGGCACCAAACCATTTCATCCGTATTTTATGACTGCATTTTGGTTGAAATACAGGGGTTTCGGCGCAGGTGTGAACATAATAAAAGGGATGCTAATGGGAAACAAACTGTAGTGTTTTAGATAGTGGACAGGAGAGGGGTGCGCTATCACTAAAATACGTTTCCAGTTATGAGGTAGTGTTCGTAAGCAATTAACTATAATTTGCTAATTGCACAAAATTAATTTAATTGAAACTGAATTTATATAATTTAGTAGTTAGATTTCTATTTGTGGGTTTGCTTCCCATTAGCTAATTTATCCTTTCGATTACTTTAAGAATTTTATATTTTTATGATGAACGAACTTTTCCGATTCATAATCACCCTGCATTTCACCGATTCTCCGAGATTAACCGTAGCAATACCAGCCAATTTTTCGTAAAGCGCTTTGCCAAGTGGTGGTGATGGGGTACTTTACGCCCACCCTAAAAAAAATAAAAAAAAACAAAATTCGTTAATTGTGGTTCACTTATATTAACAACACACTTCTCAAAGAGATACTGATGCGTAATTAGGGTAGAGAACACGAAAATATCATTTACTGTCCGCTTAGCACTATCAGTGCTCTTTCAATGACGCATGCTACCAAGGTGGGGTATTACATCACAACCTAAAAAAGTTTTAAAATTACAGATTTTGTTAACTGCTGACTTTCACTCAAAACATACTCCTCAAAGAGATTCAGATTTTTAGGTAAGGTCTTGAGCCTGAGAATAATGAATATGACGTTCATTTTAGAAAGTGGTTCTGCTAATAAAACTTAAATTCTTGGGTTAAATTTAACTGACAATATTAAAACATTTATGGAATTTTTTTTTAATTTTAAGGTATAAAGTAACTGACGAGATTAAAATATTTTCAAATGATGGGCACAAAGTACCCTCCACCTGCCCCCTCCCCCCCTCCGCCCCCCGCCCACATGTATTGCGAATGTTAAAGTAGATAGGCCTAAGAAATCCTTCTCTCAAATGGTTCTGAATGTAAAACCAGGCAGGCTACAACCATATACACGAGGGATGGAGGGGGCCAAGGAGTACTAGGATAGTGAGGCAATGTAGCAATGTATTACTCCGCAACTTTCAGATGGCGATCGTTGGTCGCGTTTTCTGTTTATCGCGTTTCGAAGATAGGTGGTGGCCAAGAAAGAATACGAACCGGAGAACAATGCGGTATGCGACACCTGCCACGTAGTAATAGCATCTTATGGCTCGTATTTCTCCACATTCTGTGAAACGGTTTCTATATAATATTATTTTAGCCCTAAAAATCAGCCGGCCGGAGTGGCCGAGCGGTTCTAGGCGCTACATTCTGGATCCGCGCGACCGCTACGGTCGCAGGTTCGAATCCTGCCTCGGGCATGGACATGTGTGATGTCCTTAGGTTAGTTAGGTTTAAGTAGTTCTACGTTCAAGGGGACTGATGACCTCAGAAGTTAAGTCCCCTAATGCTCAGAGCCATTTGTACCATTTGAACCTAGAAATCAAATATGTGAATCTGTTAAGTGAGTGTAATGGTTTCTCACTATCTCGTACTTCATCAGGTATTGGGTGCATAAAAATTACACGCGCATGTTACAGCCTTAGACCTAAAAAATAACGTAGGAAGCCAACCAAACCTGTACCATATTTTTTTACAGATATTTTTTAGAGGTATTTTTTTGTCAGAGTATGCTTGGCTGATACAAATGAAGGAAAATAGTCTTAGTATTTGTCGAAAGTGAAATTACAAAGCCCATATCTATTTCGTACGTATTAATTTGGGAAAAAACAGGAGCTTCAGAACGCAGTAACGTGCAAAAGACATGTTTCTTCCAATTGCATCAGATTACGTTTTCACATCTATAGTGCTGGGATATGTATAGCCCAGATTTAACATCAAGTTGACAGTGGGAAACGAACTACAGTCCATTTACTCCGAATCTTTTACTTTACCGTTGCGATAGAGCACAAGAAGAGCGAGTGACGCTGGAGAGGTAGCGAATTAAATTCTTCAGCAAAGAGATGACTCGTACACCAGCGGTTACGGCGGTTTAAGCCTCTCTAAATTACTTCCCTAAATGACACAACACATTCTGTCAGGCAGACTTTGAAACGTCCCCTTAGAAAAATTAATGAATTACTGTGCTGATAAACCTCTTACATTATTTGATTTTCGAGCAGCTGAGCAGAACTGAACGTACTCAGACATTTAGCTCTTTACTTATTCTGATCAACACTAAACTGACACACAACATTTTTAGCGCAACGCAATCTGACTTTCAATAATCCCTACAAAAGAATGGCCCTGACTAACATTAACCTATATCTTTCACAAATCACTTACATCACAAAAATCTTCGTTACTCGAACTACTGCCAGCTAAATAAAAGATTCAAACTACTGAAGGCAATAACTACTGGTAGGCATAGTTAGAAAATGAAAGATTTTGATAGAGAACAAACAATGTATTTACCTTAATAGTGTTCAAAAGTCATAATATATATAGCAGTTCATGACATACAGTCTTACAAATTTACTGTCTCTGATGGACACACGTCCAGATCATCCGCTCTCAAAACTCCGCCATCTCTCTCCCCACATCCACCACTGCTGGCGGCTCACATCCAACTGCGCAACGCTACGCGCTGTTCACATCCAACTGCCCAACACTACAATGGCGAATATTACAACAATGGCAACCAGCCACAGACTGCACATAGCACATCCAGTGATTTTCATACAGAGCGCTACGTGGCGTTACCAACATAAAAACCTAAACAGCCTACTTACAACTTAAACCAGTATGCTGAAGTAAACGGTGCGTATTTAGAAGGGTATGCCTATTTGTTTGTATGACAGCAAGCAGGAAATCAACTGTAGGTGTCAGAAGACGCGAACTTATTACCCATGTACCGCATTTCAATGCTCCACAACCTTTTTCTTCCATTCCTCAGCAACGCAGAGGGGAATATGTGCAATCTGAGAGTGAACATATAGTTGCTTAAGCCGGTACGCAAAACGCAACGTAAAGAGCGAATTCTAAGCTTATTATAAACTTCTCCAATTTTCATCTTCCTCTTTGTTGTTCAATAAGTCTGTAGTGTCTTGCTAAAGTCCGCTGTGGAGAAACTACTGCGTTAAGCTTAAGCAGTAAACATTCAAGGGAATAGCGAGGATTTTCATGAATGCTACTCTTGGTACAGAAAGTTCTGCTGCACAAGATTGTGCGGCTAGCCCAACCATGTAGGCGAACCGGTTCACATTGGCATTGCATCATAGGGACAACTGGATCACTTGCGCCATTTGAATGTCTGCCGGCCGAAGTGGCCGAGCGGTTCTAGGCGCTACAGTCTGGAACCGCGCGACCGCTTCGGTAGCAGGTTCGAATCCTGCCTCTGGCATGGATGTGTGTGATGTCCTTAGGTTAGTTAGGTTTAAGTAGTTCTGAGTTCTAAGGGACTGATGACCTCAGAAGTTAAGTCCCATAGTGCTCATTGGCATTTGAACCATATAAGATGTCTGACACGACTGAAAACATTATTTGACACACAAACATCGACAACCTACAAAAACAGGTTTTCGCAATGATGATCACCTTGGTGTCCTATAATCAATTTTAGGCCTTCTGTAGAAGCTATGTCATCGATTTGTGAGCAAAAATTCCTCAGCGTTCTGCACTTCGTGTCCTAACAAATTAAGTCGGCTTGATATTCAGGGAGATTTTCAACAACTAGTATGGCTGGAAAACTGCTGAATCCCAGTAAAAGAATAAATCGATAGCAGTAGAAATATAGAAATCCTATAACATTATGAGCGGAGAAGTAGCTTGCAAGACAGGGACTGAGACTGAATCCGCGTTTCACAATAACGAAGAAACAAACTGGGAAGAGAAAAGGACTTGAACGGGGTCTACACGATTCGAAACGAGCGACAGACATGACTTTCTTTCAAGTGGTGCATTTCCTGGTGGCCGTTTCGGTAAAAGCGCATTTTCGCAGAGGCGGAAAAAATGAGGAAGGCAAAAAGCAAAAGAGAAGAAGAGGAGAATGGGAAAGAGTAGTAGTAGTAATAGTAGTAGTAGGAAAGAAGCTGAGAGAAATTCGGATTGGTCTGTACTGAGCAAAAGTTCCATAAGATTATGTCTCCAGATTGGAAGACACTTGTTTCACGTTTTCAGTTACTTGTTAGAGACCGTATTGTGCCAAGTGGGTCAACACAACGAATGATTAAAGAGTATATCTTGCATTTGTTACAGCTTTGAACTGAATGCCAGTGAAACAATCAAGAATTTATCGCTTTGTAGTTGCTAGATATGCGATATCGCTCTGTGTATTCCATGTTTCGAATTGTATCATACAAAAAAGAATTGTTCTATCGAATGCTTCATGTAGCCGGTTTTGGAAATTCTGAGTAAAATGGCTATTTACATAAGACGTAGTTACCTTTACTAATAGGAAAAAATATGATTATGTTCTTCATACATCATCCTGCAGGATGATAAACACAGTTAACTGGATGTACCTTTATGTATTTTACGTTGCCTAGAAAATTTAATTGCTGTGTCATAGTTACGTTCTAGTTGTTTGTATGAAATGTACTTCAATAAGGCCCGAAGATGTGGAAACTGTAGGCGAAAGTGCAATTCTGTTCAGGCATGTTACTAGCAAGCCGGAAATAACCGAAGGTCTACGACTCACGCTTGAGCGGGGATAAAATTACACAGGCTGTTAGATGCAACCAAAAGCAGAAAAGAAGAAGAAAACCAAGTACTTTGTTGGACAAATAGACAAAATAATATACCTTGATGAGAGAAACGTTAAGTTCGTGAAGATGACAGGTGACTCAACATATACGTTTGTATGGCCTGATGTTGATCTCCGAACTCAAGTATCAGGGCATTGTGCCCTACTTGATGAACCTAGGGTATTACGAAGATGGCTTCTAGTTCAGGTAACACCTGCAGTCACTTACGTAACTATTCAATTTTTATTGAAGTGAAAGTACGGTTAGTGTGCCTCGCGCTGCTATATAAGTACTATAAAAGCGAAGAGTGAGAAATTCGTGCTCTGCATAGGGCAGAAATACTGCTTTCAGTTTACAGCGAAAAACTTATTTGAAATGATTCACCATATTCCATTTAGTCTTGTGATGGATTCCAACAAGTCACTAAAGCTATGAAAAATGTTAATGTATTTCATATTTCTGTTTCCTTTACATTTAAAATATCGAGACGCGTGCAAAGTTACCCACTATGGGCAGTACTATCAAATATCTTACTAAGTATATGTCTGTGTAAAGTTACCCCTTGGATGGGGAAGCTTTACGCACAATGTGTTTTGTTTAAGACAAGTCGTAAACAGGATTTTCATTCATTTTGAGGTTATAAGTGTCCTTAAGAGCCTTGATGGTATACGCAAGCCCGTTTCTATCAGTTATATAACTAATACCACTTTATAAAATGAAGAAAACACAAAACATACGTGTAAAGTAAGCACAGTTGACGGTACCTTTCACTTCAGTGTTAGGTAGTGTTGCCCTCAATAAACGAATAAGCAGGCTAATTAGAGGCGAGGTTTAAACAAAAAAATGAGATGTTGGCAGGACGGGAGGAAGGGTGGAGGGGGGGGGGGGGGGCAGGGAGGCACTAAGCAGCAGTCTGCCTTGTGGCAAGCACCGGTTACCCAAGTTACTCCACTAGTTCTTCACCTTTAATTAACCTGAAGTGCTGTATCTGTGACTCATGTGATACGTTCAGGGCTGGTACGAGAAAACTTTCATGTTCGACACAAGCGAAATATCACTTGACACCCTCCCCCCACCTCCCTTTTTCATTCCTTGCCTTTCACTGGGCTCTCGATAAAGCCTTAAATGAATTTGGTGATCTTTCAAATGGGTTGTTTCTCCTTTGAAGCAAGTACTACATTGACAATCCTCTGCAACAGAAATAAATTTCTGAGTCTTATTCCAGTATTAAATATTAAAAGGAGAAACGATTTCCATCGAAGGTAATTACTACTATCTTTAAAAGCCTTTAGTATAAAGCAGAAAAAATTTACGTGTTATATTTTCTACCTTCAGTAAAAACGTATTGTCTATTGAGTGGAAAGAATGAAAATATAAAATTTCTATGACTTTTCAGCTTAATAATGGAACTTTTTAATTCTATAATTTACAAATTATTTCACTTCCAATTGACAAAAGTGTGGGTGGATTCAGGTTACCTTATCAACAAGGTTGAGGTTACTGGTATGAAAGTAGCTAGGATGATTGCAGGTACTAGTAGATAGGAACAATGGCAGGAGGGTGTCCACAGTGAGGAAATCAAAGAAAAACTGGGAATGAACTCTATAGATGTAGCAGTCAGGGCGAACAGGCTTAGATGGTGGGGTCATGTTACACACATGGGAGAAGCAAGGTTACCCAAGAGACTCATGGGTTCAGCAGTAGGGGGTAGGAGGAGTCGGGGTAGACCAAGGAGACGGTACCTGGATTCGGTTAAGAATGGTTTTGAAGTAATAGGCTTAACATCAGACGAGGCACCAATGTTAGCACTGAATAGGTGATCATTGAGGAATTTTATAAGGGGGGCTATGCTCCAGACTGAACGCTGAAAGGCATAATCAGTCATAAATGATGATGATGCTGACGATGATGATAAAGTAATGTAAGGAGGACACGTGGAACACTTTCAACTTGGTGAGTCAGACAAGGCTACCCACTGCCTCCCTCCCTTTTTAACGTTTACATTGACGATATCATTCTTAAACTGTTGTCTTTATTAAATGAAACGTTAAGAAGCGGTAATTTAAATTCTACGGCAATGCTATTTGTAGGTGATAAGATTATAACAGGAGAATCTGAAAAGGTCCAAATCCCAGTACACAAATTGATTCAAATTGGCACTAAATATGGGATGAGAATATCAATAGCCAAAACAAAAGTGGTGGAATTTCAAGGTCTGGAACCATTAAGAGCCAAAATTGTTATAGATGGAGAAATAATTGAACAGGTAAGAGAGTTTAGATATGTAGGGCGCAATTTTAGATTTCCCAAGTCAGATGATGTAGAGCTGAAATTGGCCAGATTCACACATTTCTGTGAAACTATACAACGAACAACAAAACACGACGTACGGAAGGAAACATTACTCAAATTCTACAGAGTAATAGCGTAACCTTTGCTGCTGTATGGTAGTGAATGTTGGACACTAACATCTGGTCAATTGCGACGAATCGAATCACCAGAGATGAAGTTCCTCTGCTGTTTAGCGGGATATTCTTTGTTGGACCACAACAGAAATGCGGATATTAGACAAGAGGTAAATGTGGAACCTGTTACAAACATAAATGAAAAAATACCGACTGAACTGCAAAGACCATGTTCAACACATGTTTCATGACAGAATAACTAAAGCAGCAATACAACATAACCCAACGGGGAAGAGGAACGTTGGACGTGCCTTAAAGAAAGGACCTGAACAATCCTGATGCGCAGCAGACCAAGAAGAGCAATCCTTGAAGACGACGACGAGAGTGATAACGATGGTGATGAGCTGCCCGTTGTGGCCGAGCGGTTCTAGGCACTTCAGTCCGGAAACGCGCTGCTGCTACGGTCGCAGGTTAGAATCCTGCCTCGGGCATGGATGTGTGTGATGTCCTTAGGTTAGTTAGGTTTAAGTAGTTCTAAGTCTAGGGGACTGATGACCTCAGATGTTAAGTCCCATAGTGCTCAGAGCCATTTGAACCATTTGATTTGATGAGAATGAGGACGACTCAATTGCAGACCCACGTTTACTGGAAGACTTCTCCTGCTATTGTAGTGCTGTGTGTGTGTATTGTGTATTAAACCGGGGACATACACTCCTGGAAATTGAAATAAGATCACCGTGAATTCATTGTCCCAGGAAGGGGAAACTTTATTGACACATTCCTGGGGTCAGATACATCACACGATCGCACTGACAGAACCACAGGCACATAGACACAGGCAACAGAGCATGCACAATGTCGGCACTAGTACAGTGTATATCCACCTTTCGCAGCAATGCAGGCTGCTGTTCTCCCATGGAGACGATCGTAGAGATGCTGGATGTAGTCCTGTGGAACGGCTTGCCATGCCATTTCCACCTGGCGCCTCAGTTGGACCAGCGTTCGTGCTGGACGTGCAGACCGCGTGAGACGACGCTTCATCCAGTCCCAAACATGCTCAATGGGGGACAGATCCGGAGATCTTGCTGGCCAGGGTAGTTGACTTACACCTTCTAGAGCACGTTGGGTGGCACGGGATACATGCGGACGTGCATTGTCCTGTTGGAACAGCAAGTTCCCTTGCCGGTCTAGGAATGGTAGAACGATGGGTTCGATGACGGTTTGGATGTACCGTGCACTATTCAGTGTCCCCTCGACGATCACCAGTGGTGTACGGCCAGTGTAGGAGATCGCTCCCCACACCATGATGCCGGGTGTTGGCCCTGTGTGCCTCGGTCGTATGCAGTCCTGATTGTGGCGCTCACCTGCACGGCGCCAAACACGCATACGACCATCATTGGCACCAAGGCAGAAGCGACTCTCATCGCTGAAGACGACACGTCTCCATTCGTCCCTCCATTCACGCCTGTCGCGACACCACTGGAGGCGGGCTGCACGATGTTGGGGCGTGAGCGGAAGACGGCCTAACGGTGTGCGGGACCGTAGCCCAGCTTCATGGAGACGGTTGCGAATGGTCCTCGCCGATACCCCAGGAGCAACAGTGTCCCTAATTTGCTGGGAAGTGGCGGTGCGGTCCCCTACGGCACTGCGTAGGATCCTACGGTCTTGGCGTGCATCCGTGCGTCGCTGCGATCCGGTCCCAGGTCGACGGGCACGTGCACCTTCCGCCGACCACTGGCGACAACATCGATGTACTGTGGAGACCTCACGCCTCACGTGTTGAGCAATTCGGCGGTACGTCCACCCGGCCTCCCGCATGCCCACTATACGCCCTCGCTCAAAGTCCGTCAACTGCACATACGGTTCACGTCCACGCTGTCGCGGCATGCTACCAGTGTTAAAGACTGCGATGGAGCTCCGTATGCCACGGCAAACTGGCTGACACTGACGGCGGCGGTGCACAAATGCTGCGCAGCTAGCGCCATTCGACGGCCAACACCGCGGTTCTGGTGTGTCCGCTGTGCCGTGCGTGTGATCATTGCTTGTACAGCCCTCTCGCAGTGTCCGGAGCAAGTATGGTGGGTCTGACACACCGGTGTCAATGTGTTCTTTTTTCCATTTCCAGGAGTGTAGAAACGACGGAGAGGCTTCGTTCCGCCATAGCCCTCAGTGGTTCACAACCCAACAACAGGCTATAGTTTGTCCGCCGCTCGTGGTCTCGCGGTAGCGTTCTCGCTTCCCGAGCACGGGGTCCCGGGTTCGATTCCCGGCGGGGTCAGGGATTTTCATCTGCCTCGAGATGACTGGGTGTTTGTGTTGTCCTCATCATTTCATCATCATCCAGGAAAGTGGCGAAATTGGACTGAGCAAAGATTGGGTAATTGTACGGGCGCTGATAACCACGCAGTTGAGCGCCCCACAAACCAAACATCATCATCATCGTCAACAGGCTATAGCAGTCCACTCACCCCCCTGCCGCGCCACACCGAACCCAGTGTTACTGTGCGGTTCGGCCCCCATTGGACTCCCCCCCCCCCCCCGCCCTACTCCCCCTCCGAGAACGTCTCATACCAGACGAGTGTAACCCCAAATGTTTGCGTGGTGGAGTAATTACGGTGTACGTGTATGTGGAGACAGTGTTTGCGCAGCAATCGCCGACGTAGTGTAACTGGGGCGGAATAAGGGGAGCCAGCCAGCATTCGCCGAGGTAGATGGAAAACCGCCTTAAAAACCATTCACAGGCTGACCGGCACACCGAACCTCGACGATTCGTACAGGGGAGCGGCACGCCTTCCCTCTCGGGAAGCAGTGCGCTAGACTGCGTGGCTTGCCGGGCAGGCCTATTATAGCATACTTCAGTTTTCTCTTGTTATTATGATACATCCTCTATAGAAATTTAACACTTTGGCCCCCCCCCCCTGCGCTCCTCTCCGTTCGGCGTCCCAAGTTGGTACTTGTATCACTTGTGCCTTAAACCGGCCCCGGATGGAGTGGAGTAGCGGTAGAATTCGACATTCCCTTGCCACTGAGAACGTCAGAAGAGTTTGAGACAAGGAAATTGCCGTAACCATTTTGAAGGGACCATTTGCAAAAAAAAACATGTAATGTGTAAATGAAAGTGGCTCTAGGGTGATTTGCATTCTGCTATCTTGAATATAACACTGCTGACTTTCTCTTTCCGCTCCCTCTCTCCGTCATTATTTAAAAACTGCACAGTACGGGATAAAATTAAGAAAAGGGGGAGGGGAGAAAGAGAGAGAGAGAGAGAGAGAGAGAGAGAGAGAGAGAGAGCGAGAGAGATTGACTAACACTAGCTGCACAGATAATTGCACACGACCTGCTTCTGGTGGCGTACTGTAGCCGGTACTCATGTCCCGGACGCCGTTTCTATGGACTGCTGTTCTGTGATAGGTGAAATAAATGAGGTTGGGGAAAAGAATGAAAAAGAGAAGGCGAAGGATGAGAAGGAAGTGGTGAAGGAGAAGAATTTTTTTCTTTATTATTATTTCATACCGCCTCCCACACATGGGTTAGGGAAGTCTGTTGTTGAAGGGGGAAAAGTTGGCAGGTGAGGGAGGAAAGAATGTTGTGGCATAAACAAGGAGGACAGGTACATGGCAGCAATGGGGTAGGAGTGACTATTAGGACACAAGAAAGAGTGGGATTGTTGTTGTTGTTGTTGTTGTGGTCTTCAGTCCAGAGACTGGGTGGCGCAGTGGTTAGCACACTGGACTCGCATTCGGGAGGACGACGGTTAAGAGTCGCGTCCGGCCATCCTGATTTAGGTTTTCCGGGATTTCCCTAAATCGCTTCAGGCAAATGCCGGGATGGTTCCTGTGAAAGGGCAAGGCCGATTTCCTTCCCCATCCTTCCCTAACCCGAGCTTGTGCTCCGTCTTTAATGACCTCGTTGTCGACGGGATCTTACACACTAATCTCCTCCTCCTCTCCACTTGGAAACAGAGCGAGGGAAAAACGACTACATATATGTTTCCGCTGTTGTTGTGATCTTCAGTCCAGAAACTGGTTTGATGCAGCTCTCCATGCTACTCTATCCTGTGCAAGCTTCTTCATCTCCAAGTAATTACTGCAACCTACATCCTTCTGAATCTGCTTAGTGTACTCATCTCTTGGTCTCCTTCTACGATTTTTTACCCTCCACACTGCCCTCCAATTCTAAATTGGTGATTCCTTGATGCCTCTGAACATGTCCTACCAACCGATCGCTTCTTCTAGTCAAGTTGTGCCACAAATTCCTCTTCTCCCCAATTCTGTTGAGTACCTCCACAATAGTTACGTGATCTACCCATCCAACCTTCAGTATTCTTCTGTAGCACCACATTTCGAAAGCTTCTATTCTCTTCTTGTCTAAACTATTTATCTTCTATGTTTCACTTCCTTACATGGCTACACTCCATACAAATACTTTAAGAAATGTCTTCCTGACGCTTAAATCTATACTCGATGTTAACAAATTTCTCTTCTTCAGAAACTCTTTCCTTCCCATTGCCAGTCTACATTTTATATCCTCTCTACTTCGGCCATGATCAGTTATTTTGCTTCCCAAATAGCAAAACTCATCTACTACTTTTAGTGTCTCATTTTCTAATCTAATTCCCTCAGCATCACCTGATTTAATCTGACTACAATCCATTACCTTCGTTTTGCTTTTGTTGATGTTCATCTTAGATCCTCCTTTGAAGACACTGTCCATTCCGTTCAACTGCTCTTATATGTCCTTTGCTGTCTCCGACAGAATTACAATGTCATCGGCAAACCTCAGAGTTTTTATTTCTTCTCTGTGGATTTTAATTCCTACTCCGAATTTTTCTTCTGTTTCCTTTACTGCTTGCTGAATATACAGATTGAATAGCATTGCCGGCCGGTGTGGCCGAGCGGTTCTAGTCGCTTCAGTCTGGAACTGCGCGACCGCTACGGTCGCAGGTTCGAATCCTGCCTCGGGCATGGATGTGTGTCTTGTCCTTAGGTTAGTTAGGTTTAAGTAGTTCTAAGTTCTAGGGGACTGATGACTTCAGATTTTAAGTCCCATAGTGCTCAGAACCATTTGAACTATTTTGTCACAACGTTGTAACGAGTTCACTCGCGATTGTGAGAGACGTGACTCGCTGCAGCCTTGCTCTAGGATTAGTAATGAAATACAAAATACATCGAGACACAGTGGAAACTAAACAAGAATACGCCCAGTGCTCAGAAACAGAGACGATTTTTTAACCGAGATGAGTCAAGATAACGTGATATGCCAGCCATGGGTTCCGTAATACGACCACAAAGGCGGGGTACGAAAAACGAAGTTCACCACATTACGATCGGTGCAGACGCGACGCCCGATATTCGCGCTGCATATGGCGTGACTGAGCGGTAGCAACCGACGTAGTTACTGCAAGTTCCCTGTTGTGAAACATGCTGACCAAAACCGGGCGGTCCCTACACAAGGCTGCTCTCAAGATAACGGCTGTGGATCAAAACGGCGTTAACTACGGCACTAGTTCTATTCGTGAAGAGAAGACTTTCAGGATCTACAACCGAACGGAGGGTGGCCACATCTTAATGTGAGTTTGCAGTTAAGAAATAGGTTCCCACAGACAACACGACGGAGGATGGAAGTGGGAGTATTGATACGGACCAAGAAGAAATGCAGATTATAAATGGGTATTCATTGGACAAATACATTATACTAGAACTGACCTGTCATTACATTTTCACGCAATTGGGGTGCATAGATCCTGAGAAATCAGTACCCAAAACAACCGCCTCTGGCCGTAATAACGGCCTTGACACGCCTGGGCATTGAGTCAAACAGAGCTTGGATGGCGCGTACAGGTAGAGCTGCCCATGCAGCTTCAACACGATACCACAGTTCATCAAGAGTAGTGACTGGCGTATTGTGACGAGCCAGTTGCTCGGCCACCATTGACCAGACGTTTTCAGTTGGTGACAGATCTGGAGAATGTGCTGGCCAGGGCAGCAGCCGAACATTTTCTGTATCCGTAGAGGCCCGTACAGGAGCTGCAACATGCGGTCGTGCATTATCCTGCTGAAATGTTGGGTTTCGCAGGGATCGAATGAAAGGTAGAGCCACGGGTCGTTACACTTCTGAAATGTAACGTCCACTGTTCAAAGTGCCGTCAATGCGAACAAGAGGTGACCGAGACGTGTAACCAATGGCACCCCATACCATCACGTCGGGTGATACGCCAGTATGGCGATGACGAATACACCCTTAAAATGTGCGTTCTTCGCGATGACGCAAAACACAGATGCGACCATCACGATGCTGTAAACAGAACCTGGATTCATCCCAAAAAATGACGTTTTGCTATTCGTGCATCCACGTTCGTCGTTGAGTACACCATCGCAGGCGCTCCTGTCTGTGATGCAGCGTCAAGGATAACAGCAGCCCCGGTCTCCGAGCTGATAGTCCATGCTGCTGCAAACGTCGTCGATCTGTTCGTGCAGATGGTTGTTGTCTTGCAAACGTCCCTATCTGTAGACTCAGGGATCGAGACATGGTTGCACGATCCGTTACAGCCATGCGGATAAGATGCCTGTCATCTCGACTGCTAGTAGTACGAGGCCGTTGGGATCCAGCAAGGCGTTCCGTATTACCCTCCTGAACGCACCGATTCCGTATTCTGCTAACAGTAATTGGATCTCGACCAACGCGAGCAGCAATATCGTGATACGATAAATCGCAATCGCGATAGGCTACAATCCAACTTTTATCAAATTCGGAAACGTGATGGTACGTATTTCTCCTCCTTACACGAGGCATCACAACAACGTTTCAGCAGGAAACGCCGGTGAACTGCTGTTTGTGTATGAGAAATCGGTTGGAAACGTTCCTCATGTCAGCACGTTGTAGGTGTCGCCAATGGCGACAACCTTGTGTGAATGCTCTGAAAAGCTAATTATTTGCGTATCACAGCATTTTCTTCCTATCGGTTAAATTTCGCGTCTGTAGCACGTCATCTTCGTGGTGTAGCAATTTTAATGGCCAGTAGTGTAGATTATCCCTGTGATTTCCATTCACTTGGCTGATGTGTACCTTTTAGGGAAACTGGTGTGGCTCCCTAAATCTAAGGAAAGTGATTCAAAGTATGAAACAAGGAGTAGGGGCTAGCTTATTGGACGTCGACGCCTCATCACGTGAAGTAGAGGTCGGAGGGCTGTACGCGATGTATGGGGTGATGTGTGGCAGATCTGAATACAGAGTACAATGCTGGCGCAGGTATAACATTCAGGAGCACGCAGTTCTGCGCACACCGCCGAACCTGGGGCTCCGCATTACACTACGCCTACCTGTCCCCAGGTTGGCTTAATAACACTGTCAGTTACAATTGAAAAGGACATTGGGTAATCCAGATTTGACGGTGGGTCAAATGAAACATGTCGCCTCCTCGGATGGACCACATTTCGATACTGCTGGTCCAGACGCGCCATCATGCAGGTGAGCAAAAAATGGTTCAAATGGCTCTGAGCACTATGGGACTTAACATCTGAGGTCATCAGTCCCCTAGAACTTAGAACTACTTAAACCTAACTAACCTAAGGACATCAGACACATCCATGCCCGAGGCAGGATTCGAAACTGCGACCGTAGCAGTCGCGCGGTTCCGGACTGAAGCGCCTAGAACCGCACGGCCACCGCGGCCGGCTAGGTGAGAAGCTGCTCTGAACAAGCATTGCGGAACGTATACTGTTGGGGACAGTATTACGCTGTGAGGAACCTACACATGGTTTCATGGGACCTGTGATAGTAATCGATGACACCAAGACAGCTGTGGGCTATGTGAACATTACTGTTTACCACCTGGATACTTTCAAACTTTATGTCTTGCAGAAGGCGGCGGAATATTCCAGCGGGATGAATGTCCGTGTCATAATGCCAGAATTGTGCTACAGCAGTGACGCTCATTTCTTGGCCACCAAATTGGAAGATCTCTTGGACGCTACCTGAGGCCAGTTCCGCGCCCATAAACGACCAGATTAGGCGAGGTGGCACAGTGGTTAGCAAACTGTATTCGCCTTCGGGAGGACGACGGTTCATTCCGGTCATCCTGATATAGTTTTTCCGTGATCTCCCTAAATCGCTCACTTCTTCCCTACCCTTCCCTCATCCTATGGGACCGATGACCTCGCTGTTTGGACCCCTCCCCAAATCAACCAACTAATCAACCACAATTTGCCGGAATTGCGTGACTTGTGCATAGAAATCTGATACCGTATACGTCCGTAAATCTATTAAAGACTTGTCGAATTCATGCCGCGCAGAATCATTGCTTTATTGCGTTCCAGTGGTGAAGCAACACGCTGTTAACACGTGGTGATGAGGTTCTGACTCATCAGCATCATTCTCAAAATTAAATCGTTACCGGTACTGGTTTCTTCATGTTCATTCGTTTAATTTTTAAGATGGATTCATCAGAGGTCTCAATAACTGACTGACTGTTTCATTTGTGACGTACCTCATCATTCCTTATTTTTCTCATCTTTGTTTTCATGTAGTTTTGCGGTGTGTGTGCTTCACTGAGTACATGTTTCTGTAATATATACAACAATTGACACAAATAATCTCATGTAAATTTTAGAGGAAATATTGCAAAGAAGCTTCCTCACTATACGTTAAACGTGTATAGCTCCCAGAGGGATATCAGTGATTTGTACAGAGATACTTTTTCTCTTTTTTTTCATCGAGGATAACGTTGCTGCGATAATTTGGCCGTTAATTTGCAGTGTAACTATATTGCTTATCTTAAGCCCCATCCCTCCGCTCCGATACCTCAGTGGTCAGCGTGATGGATTGCCGTCCTACGGGCCCGGGTTCGATTCCCAGCTGGGTCGGGGCTTTTCTCCGCTCAGGGACTGGGTATTGCGTTGTCTTCATCATCATTTCATCCCCATACGGCGCGCAGGTCGCCCAATGTGGCGTCGAATGTAATAAGACCTGCACCAAGGCGGCCGGACCTGCCCCGTAAGGGGCCTCCCGGCCAATTACGCCAAACGCTCATTTCCATTTCTTCCAAAACCGATCCTACTTGATAGACCATATCTCCTATATGAATGAAGAAAGAAATTCGGGATGAATTTTGAGCATGCATCGAAATTAAAAGTTTACGCTGGCGCCTGTTGCACGTTGCCGGATCGTGTGGTTGCCGGTAGGATCATCCTGATGCAGCTAGCTCGCCTGCTCTTTCGGCTTCGAGAATCGTATTCTTGGGTACATTGGACATCTCGCTTTTTCCATTCTTTAATACGACGGAGACGGAGCACCATCATGCTGAAAACTTCTCGTGAAGAGTGTGTCTGAATGACGTCTGTGGGACGGAGCTGTGTTGTGAAAGACGCCGTCTATGTGCCTCGCGTTCCAAATTTTTTTGCGAAATGCTGCACCATGTACCAGCAGAGTTAATGTGATGGCTCAGACATGCAAAAGTATGGAAAGAGTATGGAAATAACCTGGATGTTTGTAGTGGGTCCAGGATAGCACATTGAACATTTGTGAAAGGTAAATGAAAATTTTGATTCGAAACACAAATCTAGAAAGCACTCAATGTTGTATGTTCTTGCAAGTAAGAGGTTCTTTTGCAGATAAAAACAAAAGTTTGAAGCTAAAATTTGCTCAATAGTCTGTCTTTATTCATGTAGAAGAAATAATCGTGAGAAATCAGACGAAGTTTTTTTAAATACACAGTACGAATTCATGTAAACAAGCACTACTAAAAGAAACAGCTAAAACTTATCATACGTAAAGATTTTAAGTACGTAGTAAGTTAAACTAGTCTTTGAGTTTATCGCTACAACTGTGAGTACGAATAAACACCACAGACATCACCAGTTGTCGGGCATAGTCGAAACGAGGCTAGAAGACGCAATCGATTCCAAACATCGTTAGTACGAGCTCTAGCATAAGCTGCTAGATAAAGTGTTTTCGTAACGACAGAATGCCTCTCAACAACAAAGCAAAAGATCGTGCCTTTGAAAAAGGCACTGGCACTATGCCTTTCGTGTCTGACACCTTCTAGTATTTCTTTCCTTCTTCTTTAGAATCGACGACATTGCCACTAATTGCTTCTTCCAGAAGTCCAGCAAGGTCTGATCATTTAGGTGCATGCGGAAAATACTCAAACTTTTATACGTCTTTGTTAACACGACAGTTGTTGTAATGAAATAACAGAACATCTAGATAGATAAGTTCATGACGTTTTGATGGCAAACGAAAGAGGGGCTCTTGAGTTTGAGTTTATCCCTTGTGTGTATTCTTCTGATGAAGTTTACGTCCCGAATAAGGTCCTCATAATTCTTCCCTGCAGATGACTGTGTCTCTGGAGTCACAAAGCGATGTGTCGGATACGGGCAAGGAGCATCTTTAGGGAACTGCCTACTCTTTTTCGTCACGAGTGCTCGTTGATAAGGCCGGCGTTCGTGCATCAACACGATGCTTCCATCTATTGGCGCTCTGGCGGACTACTTGAAACTCGCTCGGCACATAACGGATTACTGGCGCCGAATGTCAAATTTTAATTACACTTTTATAAATTCTGTCTTACACTGCTTTCGATTGACTGTGAGCAAATATTTAATAAAGTAAACAGATTAACATAATTTCATGTCTTTCAGAAGAATGAGTTCTCGAAATTCCTGAGAGCGAAGAATATTTACAACACATTTCTGAATTCTAAGTGGAATCACACAGAGATAAATCAATTATCTCACATAACTGTGTTCACTTTTGCCTGCTCTTTGTAATATTAATGTCGACTATATTGTTGA
Organism: Schistocerca cancellata; assembly: GCF_023864275.1. Classification (NCBI taxonomy): domain Eukaryota; kingdom Metazoa; phylum Arthropoda; class Insecta; order Orthoptera; family Acrididae; genus Schistocerca; species Schistocerca cancellata. The sequence continues at coordinate 937,203,585 of NC_064627.1, forward strand.
TTAATGTAGAGCAGTGCTTGATGTCGACGATCGTCTGCATCCACGTCTACATGATTACGCTGCAATTCACACTTATGTACCTGGTAGAGGATTTTTTGAACCACCTGCAGACTATTTCTTTACCGTTCCACTCTCTAGTAGCATGTGGGAAAAATGAACAGTTAAATCTTTCTGTTCGAGCTCCGATTTCTCTTGTTTTATTACGACGATCATTTCTCCCTGCGTATAAAAAATATTTTCACATTCAGAGGAGAAAGTTGGTGATTGAAATTTCGTAAAAAGATCTTGCCGCAACGAAAAAGTCTTTGTTTTAATGATTGCCACACTAAGTCGATTATCATATCCGTGACACTCTGTCCCCTATTTCGCGATATTATAAAACGAACTGCCCTTATTTGGAATTTTTCGATGTCCTCTGTCAATCCTACCTGGCAAGGATCCCATATCGCACAGCAGTACTCCATCACAGGACGGTCAAGCGTAGTGTAGGTAGTGTCTTTAATAGACCAGTCGCGTCTTCTAAGTGTTCTGCAAATAAAACGCAATCTTTGGTATGCCTGTCCTACAACATTATCTACGGGATCATTGCAATTTAAGTTGGTCGTAATTGTAATTCCTAGGCATTTAGTTGAATTGACAGCCTTTAGCTCTGTGCGAATTACAGTGCAACTGAAATTTAACCGATTTCTTTTCGTACTCCTGCGGACAGCTTCAAACTTTTTCTAATTCAGAAGCGATTGCCAGATTTCGTACCATATAGATGTTTTGTTGTGGAAGCTATTAAAAACATCTCACATTGAAGTCCGCTCTAAGTTTAGAGCTAGTAAAACATAGCCAATATTGGAAATTTTGTGTTCTTTTAAATTTCGCATGCTTTTTTCGTTGCTTCTGCAGCAGTGTTCTGACCTGTTTTGTGTATCATAGGGGATCAGTACCGTCTTTTATTAATTTAATCTCTCAATTGCCACAGATACTATATTCTTGAATAAGCGACGTCTGGTCTACACATAAATAGTTAATTGGAAAGGAATGGAGACTGCCTCTCAGGAAGGCGTCAACCGAATTTTTGTCTGCTTTTTTAAACAGATACACTTTGCGTTTACTTTTGGTGGATGTGGATGTTGCGATTGGATTTATGACTGCAACGACCTTGTGGTCTCTAATCCCTGAGCCAGTAATGATCCACTGTATTCGCTCGGGATTGTTTCTTGCTAAGAAGGCAAGTATGTATTCGCAACCATTTACACTTCTAATGAAGTAACTGCTAAAAATAATTTTCGGATAAAGCCTTAAGTACAATTTCTGACGAAATTTTATACATACCAACGACTTTAAACATGTACTTTTACCAACATATCGTGGGTAGACTGAAGTCACCACCAACTACAGTAGTAAGAGTTGGGTATCTATCTGAGATGATACTCATGTTCTCTTTGAACTGTTCAGCAACTGAAGCATCTGAGTCTGGGGGAGAGAGTCTGTAAAAGGAACCAATTATTTATTTATTCCGGTTGTCAAGTGTAAACTCTACCCATATTAACTCGGAGGAACTATCTACTTCAGTTTCGCTGCAAGACAAACTATTTCTGACAGTAACAAACACACCGTCACCAACTGTATTTAATCTATTCTTTCTGAACCCATCTGGGTCCTTTGTAAACATTTAGGGTGACTTATCTCCGGATTTAGCCAGCTTTCGGTACCTATGACGATTTTAGCTTCAGTGCTTATTAGCGCTTGGAGCTCCGGTTCTTTCCCAACACGGCTACAACAGTTTACAACTTCAATACTGATACACTATGAGATCACACCCGAAAACATACGTTTTTCATATCAGCGACCTCAGTAGTCATTAGACATCCTGAGAGAGGACAATGGCGCAGTCCGCGTAACTCACGGACTGCTAACATGGTGAGGTGATTGGGTGTCAATTGTGTCATATGCCTGTACGCGAGATTTCCACACTTCTAAACATCTCTAGGTCTACTGTTTCCGATGTGATAGTGAAGTGGAAACGTGAAGGGACACGTACAGCACAAAAGCGTACAGGCCTACCTCGTCTGTTGACTGACAGAGACAGCCGATAGTTGAAGAGGGTCGTAATGTGTAGTAGCCAGACATCTATCCAGACCATGATACAGGAATTCCAAACTGCATCAGAATCCACTGCAATTACTATGATAACTAGACGGAAGGTAAGAAAACTTGTATTTCATGGTCGAGCGGGTGCTCATGAGCCACACATCACGCAGGTAAATGCCAAACGACACCTCGCTTGGTGTAAGGCGCGTAAACATTAGACGATTGAACAGTGGGAAAACATTGTGTGGAGTGACGAATCACGGTACACAATGTGGCGATCCGACGGCAGGGTGATGGTATGGCGAATACCCGGTGAACGTCATCTGCCAGCGTGTGTAGTGCCAACAGAAAAATTCGGAGGCGGTGGAGTTATGGTGTGGTCGTGTTTTTCATGGAGGAGGCTTGCACCCCTTGTTTTTCGTGTCACTATCACAGCACAGGTCTATATTTATGCTTTAAGCACCTTCTTGCTTTCCACTATTGAAGAGCAATTCGAGGATGACGATTGCATCTTTCAACACTATCGAGTACCTTTCATAACGCACGGCCTGTGGCGGAGTGGTTATACGACAATAACATCCCTGTAATGGACTGGCCTGTACAGAGTCCTGGTCTGAATCCTATAGAACACCTCTGTGATGTTTTGGAACGCTGACGTCGTGCCAGGCTTCACAGACCAACATCGGTACCTCTCCTCAGTGCAGCACTCAGTGAAGAATGAGCTGCCATTCCCCAAGAAACGTTCCAGCACCTGATTGAATGTATACCTCCAAGAGTGGAAGATATGACTAAGGCTTCATTTCTAGCATTACCGATGGAGTGCGCCACGAACTTGTAAGTCGTTTTCAGCCAGGTGTCCGGATACTTCTGATCACATAGTGCATGTCTAACTTCTTCCTGTATTCGTTCTGCACCCTTTGAGACTGAGACCCTTTCTGTGCTTTCCTGAGACTCTCCAACCTAAAAAGCTCTACACAGCCGCCACTAACCGTGTAGCCGCCTCCTATGTGTAGTGGACCCCTGACCTATTAAACGGAACCCGCAGTCCCACCACCATATGGCGTAAGTTTGACTACGAAGTTGATGGCATTAGTGATGACGAGCGTTCACATCTGAACAGTATTCGACAGCTGCTGATGAAACCCGTACACAATTGTGACCATGGAAAACATTTTCAGAGTATATAAGATTCGACGGAAATTTGTTTTAAATAATTAAAAGGTACAAAACGTTGTGAGATCCTGAGTGGACTCATTTTACCAGTTTATCGTCTTGTGAAAGTGCAGTGGGATCTGCGAGTGGGTAATGGCGCGGGTGCAGAGAAAGGAAGCTGAGAGATACGGCACAGGAAACTTGCCTGGGAACTGCGCTATCTCCGCAAGATATGCTATGAATACTTGGTGCTTGCTGACGGTGGGAGATGCTTATTCGTAGTCAACGCTGGTTCGAGAATTAAAACCGGATTCCGTACAGTCTCCAATGTTATTCTGTGTGTTATAACTATCGGCACGGATTCTTTTCTCTTGTACAAGGATGGAGTTTAATGGCAAGAGTAGTCATACAGCTGTTCTTTGTCCTCCTCTTCCGCAACCATACACACACACACACACACACACACACACACACACACACACACACACACACACACACACACACAAAACACAACAAAAACACTCAATTTTTTTAACCTTTAAATTTTCATGCAGCAGTTTATTAATGTGTTTTATACTAGAAACATTAATAATTCTGTTCGACTGTCAGTTTATATAATATTACTTCCATAAAAAACATTCATAGATGAATGACATCGTAATTCTGCCGGATACTGAAAAGGACATGAAAAGACTTGGGAGATCAGTTGAACGAAATGGGTAGTGGCCTGAAAAGAGACACTAAATCACACTAAATCAGATGGAGGCGACAACAGATCTGTAGCGCTACTTGACAAGAAGAAGGCATAAAACGACGGGAAACGTCCCGTGGCATCAAGGAATAGTTGATTAGGATATGGAGGGAAATGTGAGGTATGAAACTTGTGGAAGGAGACCAACACTTGATTACAGTAAGCAGGTTCAAGAAGATGTAGGTTGCGTTAGTTACGCAGAGGTGGAGAGCCTTGCATATTATGCTTACACAAGGAGCTGTATCAAACCAGTCTTCGGGTGGAGGCCACAAGTACAAAACCACTGAGATAACTAAAGAAGGAAAATGGCGCACAGTTAGCGCACAATCCATAACACCGAACAACTGCCAAAAAGTTGCTGTTGTCACCACAATAGCTATTCACAAAACTACTATGACGAAGCACCTGCAATGAACTCGTATGATAACTGTATGTAGTAGGAAACTCTAAGTTTTTAAGAAAACTGCAACTGATACTTTAAGGTTGGTAGGACGGGCTTGAGATAATCAACACTATGGACGAAACATGTAGAAGAAGTGCTCTTTTGATTGACTTTCGTACCTGTGTTCTTCTAATGTGTGGCAACAACTAAATACAGATCCAGCATCGAGATGGCACATCTAAGGGGCGTGTAAGGCCTACGTCAATAGCAGACGCCTCATACTTGCTCTCAACGAAAGCAGCAACAACGTGGGCACCATACGGGACTGAGTTCCTGTGTTTGTCCAGCCAATGGACGTCTTCAACAGCCCCAAACATGTGTTGATTGTATGTCATTTTAGACTTATTGCACTTAAATTTCTGTCAACAAACAGATACACTTTTTCATGTTATTGCATTAACTGATGAGGCAAACAGTAAGATCCCATCTTGGAAAACCAGGGTGGCTCATAAAACTTCCGTTAAGCCTAACATCTTCATCTTTTTTCCTGTTTAGAGATGTTAAATATTCTAACTCAGCTAAGTACAGTTTTGTTTGTATGGCTTTCCCTTGCCTGACCACATCTTCAACACTGAATTTCCCACTGCACTTGTGAAACTGTAATATGGACGTATACTTTCTTCGTATACCAAGATACTGAAGGTGGAATCAGAGCATTGGTTTTCAAGGATGGTTAGTACAGATATTGTTGAAACGTAGTGAATCCCAGACTAAAGGCCTGGCCAGACAGAATCCGGCCTGCCGCTGAGACGGACGGCACAGCGGGAGGCCGGGCCCTTCTGCGGCCAGGGACGCCAGACAGGCAACGGCCGGCCGCAGCGACTCTTGATGTGTCACCTGTTACACTGTGGAAAGGGCCGAACCCCATTATTGAGCTTGCATGCGTAGCGCGATTGTATTGGCGTTAGACGATAAGGAACCTTCACGCGGGACACGTTATCTTTGTGCGAGTATTTTTTTTTTTTTTTTTTTTTTTTTTTTAGTGCAGAAACGAGTAGCTCGCACTAGCGATACGAAATTGCACCAAGAAGAGGAGATGTTGGGTGCACGACATCAATAGCAAGAGAGAAAGCTTAGACGTCTGTGTATTGATCTAGAGTCTGACGAAGATAGGTTCTTCAAATATTTTCGTATGTCGCGAGAATGTTTCGAGGAACTGCATCGCCTGATAAAAAAGGTAGCACCGAGAAGTGCACAACGAACTGGAGAAAGCCAGTTGATACAAGGCACAGACTAGCCAATTGTTTGAGGTAAGTTTTACCATTTTTTGCCTCTTTCTGCTTTAAACAGAAGTCATATAAATTATTTCATTTAAGTTTTGCTGTATGATATGAAAGATTCGGCGGAAGAAAGTGCTACCCCACAACGTAGTTACGAGTGGAGTGATAAATTTATCTGCAGTGTTTACGAATACAGCAAACGATAGTAACATCTAGTTCCGTACGTCCCGCTAGAGAGAACTTTCTACTTAATAGATTGTTTTGTTTCACTGTATTCACAACATTGTCATTGAATTTAAACAAACATATCTTTGATCGTTAACTCACCTATTCGTTCTATCAGCATAATTTATTTAAATCCTTTCCAGATACTTGACTACAGGCGACAGTCACCAGACCATAGCTTTTTCTTTTCGGTTAGGACGTTCAACAGTGTCAGAAATTGTGAAACAAGTGTGCCAGGCAATATGGACTGTTTTACAACCCAAGTATTTACCTACTCCTACAACAGAGATGTGGAAGAAATCTGAAGAAGGATTTCTAGAACTTTGGGGGTTTCCGAACTGCCTTGGAAGCATAGACGGAAAGCATATCAGGTTAAAATGCCCGAAGGATAGTGGATCCCAGTTCTTCTGTTACAAACAGTTCTTTTCGCTGGTTCTCCTGGCGATCGTTGATCCATACTACGAGTTTAAAGTAGTTGATATTGGAAATTATGGCCGTCACAGTGACAACACTATTTCTGAGAATTCAGCTTTCTATCAAGAGTATATCGAGGGCAAAAGTATTCTACCTCCAAATCAGGATCGCGTGTATCGTACAAAAAGTTGTATTCTCTCACCTCCTCTATAAGTCTTTCTGTGTCCATGATGCATGCACTACGAGCTGCAAGACAAAAACCGCCTCACACCGCTGCTTCCAGTGTGACAGCAAAGCGGTTGAGTGCGCCAACAGAGGCAAGCAGCCGCTCCGGCTTGCGGCGAATCTGTAATCTTCGACAACCCGGTGGCGGCCGGTGCGGCAGGCCGGCTGCCGGTGCGTCAGAGCCGCACTCTGTGGGGCCGCCGCCATACAGCAACAAGCGACTCAACAGTGCGGCCTGCCCGCTGCGTTTCAAGGCCACAGGCCGGACGGCCAGGCCGCATTCTGTCTGGCCAGGCCTTAAGAAGTAACTCATATTCATTGACCTGCTCAGTTTGCAGGTGTTCCAATGTGATGTATACATTAAAAAAATATTCGTCCTGTGCATGCATAAAATAACATAATTTTGTCTTTTGCGGGCAGCTGTTGTCTTCTTTCTTATAAAATAGAGCAACTGCGTCATACTTGTGGTTTTGTAGAACTATCTTCCTCCGCATATATATTGAAATAATTTTGTAAGTTCCTTTTTGCATTATTTTCCCCTAGTTTTATCACCTATGTTTCAACACCATCAACTCCAGGCGACTTTTCCTTGTTTATACCTCATATGGCGTCATACACGTCAGGTCCATGCACATGACTGGCATTACTGCTGTAATGTCATAACGTCAGGAGCGATCAAAAAGTTTCCATTCAAAGGCCTTACAGTCCAAGATCGGTATGCCAATCAGCAAAGGTGCCGAGACCACTGAGATAACCATCCCACCAAAGCACTAGGTTGGAGATACCTCTTCGGTAAAACACTGTGTCCTACTGCGGGAAGAGGTCCGTAATTGCCTGCTGCACATCCTCTTCCGAGAGGAGCCGTCGACTTTCAAGACCTTTTTTAAGGGACCAAAGGCGTGGCATTTGCGTGGGGAAGGATCGGTTCTATAGGGAGAGGGGGAGGGAGGGTTGCGTGTGCTCGTGTGTCTCCTACTTGATGAGGCTGCCCTTCCAGACAGACTGACATTTTGTGTCGAATTGCGACCAACAGGGAATTTGGCGCACCATTCCACAACGATGGTTTCTGATAGACATGCTGCCCTATACACATTTTTCATTCTCCGATGGTTGTCTATCGTTGTCTGTCCTTCGGCAGCCAAGAAAAGAGTACCAGAAAGTTGGTCCTGTTTGGACACGTTTGGTAAGAACGTCACCATAGTCGATGTTTTTGCATTTACGGCATGCATGCTGGGAGGGTATGAATGTCACTCTAATCCCTTGCCTACAAAAAAATGGTTCAAGTGGCTCTGAGCACTATGGGACTTAACATCTGAGGTCATCAGTCCCCTAGAACGTAGAACTACTTAAACCTAACTAACCTAAGGACATCACACACATCCATGCCCGAAGCAGGATTCGAAACTGCGACAGTAGCAGTCACGCGGTTTCGGACTGAAGCGCCTAGAACCGCTCGGCCACCGTGGCCGGCCCTTACCTACAGTCAGTTCCTTTGCAGATATCAACACGGATTCCAAAAGCAAGAATCGTGTGATACCAGGCTCATTCTGTTCGTCCACGCGACTCAGAAGGCAGATTGTGGCGACACGGCTGACGCCGTGTTCCTTGACTTGTGAAACGTGTACGACACAATTCAGCACAGTAGCCTAATGAACAAATTACGAGCGTGCGGCGTATCAGACCATCTCTGTGACTGGTCTGAAGAGTATAGGCAAACAGAACACAATGTCATACTGAAGCGTAACTAGTGTTTCGCTCCCTTTTTGTTTTTGTTAAGTGATAAGTTGGTATCGTTGATTTTCGTGTCAGCAACCCCACTCCACTGTTATTAACATACTACGCCTGGTGATTGAGAAGGTGGACTCTTTTGTGTTTCAGTTACGGCTCACAATCCTTTTCCGTCTCTCCATTTCCATCCTGGGGTGTTCGAGTGCATGGAAGTGTGTATGGACTAAATATAGCAATATCAGGGCTAACCAGGGATAGTGGTGGTAGAGTAGGTTTGTAACAACTTAACCTCGTGATCAAATTCAGTAAAGGGGATCTTGCACCAAAGATAAACCATATTAACAGAGCAGAGGTTGTCAGTTTGGTCACTGCTGAGGAGGGCCTAACCCCTCAACTGGGTTGAAACGAGGACAGTTGTCCCTGCGGTTCGGCTATGTTAGTCAGATTGAGGCTGGCTGGCGGACGAAACGGACGTAGCTGTGTGGAGCTCCTCATGTCATGGTAAAAAGGAAGGTATTAGAATGTATTATTTTGTCGTGTAGAACGCTAAAAGCGTTTCTTTCAGAATCAGCAGAGTAACTTTTAATGCTGTTTTAATTACTATTATTTTGCGGAATTAGGTGGTGAAGGTAGTGGACTCAATCGTGAGGCCATGTGCAGTATGAACTCAGCGAAATCTTCCACGTAGGTAATCCGCTAGCCACGGTACGGTACTTGGCGGAGAGTACACTGTGCCACTACTTGTCATTTTCCTTCCTGTTCCACTGGCAAATAGAGCTGGAGAAAACGACTATCTATATGTATCCGTATGAGCTGTAATTACTTGTGTCTTATCTTCGTGGTCCTTACAATGTACGTTGGCGGTAGTAGAATCGTTCAGCAGGCAACTTCAATTTCCGGTTCTCCAGATTTTCCCAATAGTGTTTTTCGAAAAGAACGTCGCTTCCCTCCATGGATTCCAATTTGAGTTCCCGTAGCATTTCCGTAACACTTTCATGTTGTTCGCATATACCGGTATCAAATCTAGCAGCCCGCCTCTGAATTGCTTCGACGTCTTCCTTCAATCCGACGTGGTACGGATCCCAATCGCTCGAGCGGTGCTCAAGAATATGTCGCACCAGGGTCCTCTACGCGGTCTGCTTTACAAGCGAACCACTCTTTCCCAAAATTCTCCCTACGACAGTCCTCACATGCTCATTCCACCTCATATAGCAACATATTTAAACGACTTGACTGTGTGTCACCACACTAGTAATAGTGTATCCGAACATTACAGATTTTATCTTCCTACTCATCCGCATTAACTTAAATTTTTCCACGTTTAGGGGTAGCTGCCATTCAACACACTAACTGGAAGCTTTGTCTAAGTCATCTTGTATCTTCCTACAGTCTCTCAACTTCGACACCTGAAAGTACACCACGGCATGATCAGTAAACAACTGCAGATTGCTGCCCATCCTATCCGCCAAATCATTTATGTATAAAGAGAACAGCAGAGGTCTTATCACGCTTCCAGGGCACTCCTGACGATACCCTTGTCTCTGATGAACAATCGCTGTCGAGGACAACATACTGTTCTACTACTTAAGAAGTCTTAGAGCCACGCACATATCTTGTTGCATATGCTCGTACCTTCGTTAACAGTCTGCAGTGGGGCACCGTGGCAAATTCTTTCCGGAAATCTAGAAATATGGAGTCTCCCTATTGTCCTTCATCTATAGTTCTCAGTATATCATGTGAGGAAAGGGCAAGCTGAGTTCCTAAAAGCATGTCCATTCATGGTTCATGGCCATAAGCCTCTCAGTCTCAAGACAATTTATTGTATTCGAACTAACAAGGGAACATCCCCATCACACCCCCCCTCAGATTTAGTTATAAGTTGGCACAATGGATAGGCCTTGAAAAACTGAACACAGATCAATCGAGAAAACAGGAAGAAGTTGTGTGGAACTATGAAAAAATAAGCAAAATATACAAACTGGGTCGTCCATGCGTAAGATAGGCAATATTAAGGGCAATGTGAGGCGAGGAGAGCCGTAGTCCTGTGGTTAGCGTGAACAGCTGCGGAATGAGAGGTCCTTGGTTCAAATCTGCCCTCTACTGAAAATTTTGCTTTCTTTATTTTCGCAAAGTTATGATCTGTCCGTTCGTTCATTGACGTCTCTGTTCACTGTAATAAGTTTAGTGTCTGTGTTTTGCGACCGCACCGCAAAACCGTGTGATTAGTTGACGAAAGGACGTGCCTCTCCAATGGGAACCGAAAACATTTGATCGCAAGGTCATAGGTCAACCGATTTCTCCACAGGAAAACACGTCTGATATTTTGTATACGACACTGGTGACGGCATATGCGTCACATGCAGGAATATGTTGTCGCCCCAACTAACTTGTACACTTGGCGAATGGGTAAAAAGATTCTTCTACCTTGCCCGATTTAGGTTTTATTGTAGATGTGATAATCACTCCCAAAAAAAGTGATGAAAACATAAGAGTTTTTCACATAAACTGAAAATAAAAAGTTAAAATTTTCGATCGAGGGAAGATTTGAACCAAGGACCTCTCGTTCCGCAGCTGTTCACGCTAACCACAGGACCACAGAGCTCCTCGCCTCACGTTGCCCTTAATATCGCCTATCTTACGCATGGACGACCCAGTTTGTATATTTTGCTTATTTTTTCATAGTTCCACACAACTTCTTCCTGTTTTCTCGATCGATCTGTGTTCAGTTTTTCAAGGCCTATCCACTGTGCCAACTTATAACTAAATCTGAGGGGGGTGCGATGGGGATGTTCCCTTGTAAGAATATGTTCAAGGATTTTGCAGCAAACAGAAGCTAGGGGTATTGGTCTGTAATTTTGCAGGTCCTTTCTTTTTCCCTTCTTATACACTGACGTCACCTGCGCTTTTTTTCCAGTCGCTTGGGACATTGTGCTGGGAGAGAGATTCGCGGTAAATGCTGGCCAGGTAAGGGGCCAACGCCGTAGAGTACTCTTTAAAACTGGGATTCCCATCCGGCCTTGGTGATTTGTTTGCTTTCAAATCTTTCAGTTGTTTCTCTACGTCACATATGTTTATTACTATGTCGTCCATACGGGAGTCAGTCTGATGTTCAAATGACGCTAAGTTTGCACGATTCTTCTGTCTGAACGATGTCTTGAAGTGAACTTTATAACTTCGGCTTTCGTTTTGCTATCTTCAACTGCCACACCACACTGGTCGACGAGTGACTGAGTGGAAGCCTTAGACCCGCTTAGCGACTTCACATACGACCAGAATTTTCTCGGTTTCTCTGCCAGATCTTTTGCTAAAGTGTGACGGAAGTAGTTCTTGTATGCTTCGCGCATAGCTCTTTTCAAGATGCACGAATCTCTACTAACCTTCGCTTGTCGTCATTTATCCGTTCCCTTTGAACCGAGAGTGCAACAGCCTCTGCTTCCTCAGCATTCCCCGAATTTCGTTACCAACCCATGGTGGATCTTTTCCCCTTTATCACTTACTAGGCACATAACTCTCCAGACCACGATTTACAAACTTTGCCCATAATTCTTCTACATCCATCTTATTGGAACTAAGTGATGCCAATTCACCGTCTAAGTGAGATGTTAATAACTGCTTTCTGCTCTTTCCAGCAGAAACACTTTCCAAGCCTTCTTGACTGACCTTCGTAATCATAGTTGCTATAATGACATCATGATCGCTAATTCCTGTTTGTATACTGACATTTTCGATAAGCTCCGGCCTATTTGTAGCTACAAGGCCTAAGACATTTCCTCTGCGTGTGGGCTGCCGAGCTAGCTACTCAAGACAATTTTCAGAAAACGTGTTCAAAAACATTTCGCATGACTGTTTCTCTTCCTCCCCCCGCCCTCACTGCAATGTATCAATAGACACCCCTGCAGGTTAAAGCCGCCTCCAACTACTATTGCATGATCTGGATATTTACGCGCTATTGACCGTAGACTTTCTTTGAATTACTGTAGAATTGTCACAACAGAACCGGATGGCCGGAAAAAACATCCACCAATTAACTTGGCTTCACCTAGACCCGTTGTACGCGACCAGATGACTTCACTCACACACTCAACTTCGACCTGAATAGAGACAAAATTTTTGTCAACTTCAATGAATACTCCACCTCCTCTGGCCTCAAATCAGTCCTTCCGATATACACTCCTGGAAATTGAAATAAGAACACCGTGAATTCATTCTCCCAGGAAGGGGAAACTTTATTGACACATTCCTGGGGTCAGATACATCACATGATCACACTGACAGAACCACAGGTACATAGACACAGGCAACAGAGCATGCACAATGTCGGCACTAGTACAGTGTATATCCACCTTTCGCAGCAATGCAGGCTGCTATTCTCCCATGGAGACGATCGTAGAGATGCTGGATGTAATCCTGTGGAAAGGCTTGCCATGCCATTTCCACCTGGCGCCTCAGTTGGACCAGCGTTCGTGCTGGACGTGCAGACCGCGTGAGACGACGCTTCATCCAGTCCCAAACATGCTCAATGGGGGACAGATCCGGAGATCTTGCTGGCCAGGGTAGTTGACTTACACCTTCTAGAGCACGTTGGGTGGCACGGGATACATGCGGACGTGCATTGTCCTGTTGGAACAGCAAGTTCCCTTGCCGGTCTAGGAATGGTAGAACGATGGGTTCGATGACGGTTTGGATGTACCGTGCACTATTCAGTGTCCCCTCGACGATCACCAGTGGTGTACGGCCAGTGTAGGAGATCGCTCCCCACACCATGATGCAGGGTGTTGGCCCTGTGTGCCTCGGTCGTATGCAGTCCTGATTGTGGCGCTCACCTGCACGGCGCCAAACACGCATACGACCATCATTGGCACCAAGGCAGAAGTGACTCTCATCGCTGAAGACGACACGTCTCCATTCGTCCCTCCATTCACGCCTGTCGCGACACCACTGGAGGCGAGCTGCACGATGTTGGGGCGTGAGCGGAAGACGGCCTAACGGTGTGCGGGACCGTAGCCCAGCTTCATGGAGACGGTTGCGAATGGTCCTCGCCGATACCCCAGGAGCAACAGTGTCCCTAATTTGCTGGGAAGTGGCGGTGCGGTCCCCTACGGCACTGCGTAGGATCCTACGGTCTTGGCGTGCATCCGTGCGTCGCTGCGGTCCGGTCCCAGGTCTACGGGCACGTGCACCTTCCGCCGACCACTGGCGACAACATCGATGTACTGTGGAGACCTCACGCCCCACGTGTTGAGCAATTCGGCGGTACGTCCACCCGGCCTCCCGCATGCCCACTATACGCCCTCGCTCAAAGTCCGTCAACTGCACATACGGTTCACGTCCACGCTGTCGCGGCATGCTACCAGTGTTAAAGACTGCGATGGAGCTCCGTATGCCACGGCAAACTGGCTGACACTGACGGCGGCGGTGCACAAATGCTGCGCAGCTAGCGCCATTCGACGGCCAACACCGCGGTTCCTGGTGTGTCCGCTGTGCCGTGCGTGTGATCATTGCTTGTACAGCCCTCTCGCAGTGTCCGGAGCAAGTATGGTGGGTCTGACACACCGGTGTCAATGTGTTCTTTTTTCCATTTCCAGGAGTGTAGTTCCACGACTCACTAAATATCTCAGAGCTTTCCGCTTCGGGTTTCAAACAGCTCTCAATTCCAAGAATAATTTTAGCACGAGAATTTTCTTGGAGGGCAATAAATTACTTAGACAGTTTACTGATAAAATTGTGACTGTCGAAGTATCTTTATTCTGAGAGCAAGCTGTGCTTGCACTCCGCGCACGAGGCCAGCAGTCTTCACCACCTCCGCCATGCAGACGACTGCACCCTGCGTGCCCACAGGCAAGGCCACCTTCACATCTCGGATGAGGCCCCCCGACAGACATACTGAGTGCACATTGGCTTTCTTTCCAGCCCTGAATGGTGTCTGCCTAAGGGGCTCCATAAGGAGCCTAACATTGGAGCTCCCAGTAACCAGTAAACCCCTCCCCCTGTGCACCTGTTCTGACCCTGCTGAAGCAGCGGCCACCCGTTCATTCACAGGGTAAATGGGCGCGGACAGGTGGTCGATCTCTACATTGGCCTAACGTGTCGAACAAAGGAAATGCGTTACCACCAAGCCACGCAACTAGAGATGGATAGTTCGCGAACGAACAACTGCAAAGGAAAGGTTCACCAAGATGAACCAAAGGACCGAGGAACGAATTCCAAGGAACGATCGGTTCATAGTTCACTTCGGTCGCGGCGTTCTACTTATAGTTCCCGGGAACGAGGAACGATCGGTTCATAGTTCACAAGTTCACCTCGGTCGCGGCGGTCACTTGGGCAGTTCTCGTTCCAGCCTCGTCTCAGTCTCGGTCTCCCTCGGCCGCACTCGTTCTTCGCATGACCACCTGTCGCAGTTCCACTGCCGACTGCTCCTAGTTCAGTGTCCGGTTGTTCGTTTCGTTCACTGCGCTCGGCTGTTTTACATGTGTTGCAAACTGCCAAACTGTTCTTGCACTTGGTTCTGGTTATTCAGCGTCCACGACCGGTAATCAAAAAGTATTTTATAGTTACGTAAATTACATAAAAATTACGTTGTATCTAATAGATACGTCTTTTCAGGTAACAAAAGGGCATATCACCTCACTTCATTATAGCGATGAGCAGCAGAAAACATACTTATATCAAGGCAAGTTTTTTTTGTTATTCATATATTTTTTGGTTTCATCGATTGATTTAGCAACTAACTGTCAATAATTTGCTTCATTTTTAGTGTAATGAAGTTTATATAAAACGATTTTCGTGTATCTTTTATATACAAAACATTACATTTAGGAGGGCTCTAATTATTTTTAAGTTTGGTTCTTTCCAATTTGCATTACTTGCCAGTTTGGCTTCTTTGAAAAAAGAAAAAAAAAGAAAAAAAGAAAAAAAGTGGGTTGTGGGTCATTTTGGCTCAGTGTGAAAAGCGGTGCCTCTCCATTTGAAAAGACATAGATTGCCATAAAATCGTATTTACTTATTATCTCAAAAACATTTGTTCAGAAGGAGCTTTCAAACCAAAAACTTCATTACTGCGAACTTAATTATTATTATTGCTGCATTAACTTTAATAATGCAATATAAAAACAATTTTTACGAAGCGTATGATGCAAGTATGATTAGAAAACCACATTTTATTTTATGCTACCATAAAGTCTCTACTTCGCATACGAACTCAGAGACAACGTGAAGTATATATATAGGGTGTAAACGATTATTGTTTACAACGTAGCATAGCTATGTAATGGAAGTCGAAGAATTTTATACAAGACACTTGTGGTCTATAAAGCTGGGAAACAGCCATCAACAGGTTTACAAGACTACATGAGCTATATAGCCCATGCGCGTCGCGTGAGATTTTCCTGTTCTCTTCTCCAGCTCTCTACACATCGTCATCGATTGTTTCGCAATTGTAGCTTTCATTAGCTTGTTATTTCTTCACTACCTAATTATTACATGTTTGTCTGTTTCTTGTATCTGCTCGTAACGGGCAACACATCGTCCGTAATTGACGAGCAGTCTGTACTCGGGGCCGGTTTTCCGTGCGCCACCCTATATTATTCCTCTGCGATCAGCCACACAACGCTACAGTTGGCTGAACGAGAGGTTCTGCAGAATCACAGAAATTATTTATAAAAGTTTGTAACAATTCTGTAATGATTAAAACCTGTATACTCCAGGGGGGAGGCAAGTGCCCCCTCTTGGTGCCCTCCATCCTTCAGTCAGATAAGAACCATATACCAAGCACAAGTGAACGAGTAAAAATGAACGATTCCCAAAAAAGAACGATCAGCTGTGAACTAGTTCCCAAGGATGAACGAGTTTGCCCATCTCTACACGCAACCCTGCTGGGAGAGCGGATTCACCGTCTCGGGTGCACTATGTAGGAGGTGCTCCCAGAGCAGAGCCCGTGGCCAAAACAACCTGAGGTGTCCCACGCGACGCGCCAGATTCTCGGCCACCACCTCGCGGCAGCAGCCTGAAGATGATTGACCGTAGCCAAAAGCACATTCAGCACTTCGCGAACAGCGAACAGCGGCCAGCTCCTCCTGCGTCCGCACAACATCCTAGCCATCGTAGTAAGACTAACTGAAGAAGTGAACTATACAAGCAGACAGTCCTGGATATGTAACTTGCTACCCCCCCCCCCCCCCCCCCCCCCCCCGATGTGTCACCAATGGACGCTGATGCGTTAATGAGATACGTAACCGGCTTTTCAGTGAGCAACAATTGCGTTACAGCCTGAATGAGTTTACACTTACAAAATCCCGAAATTAAACCTCTTTTATGGCACGCACATTGGTCGACACTTCCCAATAATAAATTGCGGGACGTGAAAGCCCTTCCCTGTGCTTGGACCTCTTCCTCCCGAACTCGGCGTCGGGAGGAGGTAATTTTAACTAGACTCCGGATAGGGCACTGTCTTTTTAGCCATCGACATCTTTTAAGCGGCGATCCTCCCCCACTCTGTCCCCGCTGCTCTCAACTGTGGACGGTGAGACGCCTTTTACTTGAGTGCCCCTACTTTACTCCATTACGCGCCCGCCTACAGCTGTCGCCTGATATGTCTTCCATTTTAGCAGATGACACGCGATCAGCCGATCGCGTTCTCGAGTTCATTAATGCCAGTGAGATGACGTCAGTCATTTGAAGCTCTTTTTGGGGACAAACAACCCCCCTTCTATAGTGGTTTTTTAAGCTTTCCTTCTGTTTTTGGTTTCCCCACTTTTTTGAGTTTTGCTCCCATTGCTGCTGGTTTCCAGTTTCGTTTTTTTAGCTTTTCCTAAGTCACAGACCGGGCGCTAATGACAGTAGCAGTTTTGCGCCCTAAAACAATAACAAAAAAAGGAAAACATCACAGCCGAGAGCTGGAGCCTGACTCATGCGCATGCTATAATTTCAATTATAGGGCGGTTTCTCATTGTTGCAGTGTGTATAAAATCTCATTCTGTTGCCGGAACGGTACACTTTTAGTTTATTATGTTATCAAATTCAGACTTTTCTGTGTATCCAACATCTGGCCACATATTGGCGCCATTTGTCGCGAACCTACTTAGCTTCGTTCAAATCTCAATGTAGTGTGTGTGCTTTCGGTTGTGTTCAATAGTCAATTGCGTGAATACGTTTCCAACCGTAGCAAATTTAAGGGGTAATTTTATGGGATTCTTGGTGTTGCTTTGTGACTAGTGTGTGACCACATGTTCGCACCTTATATTGTGTGCCATCCTAATTTGATTCACCTGAGGTTTGCAAATCATCTCATCACGAGAGAAACTCATTCTGTTCGATGTATTTCAGGCAATAGCCGATTTGTGAGGAAATTTTACTTAATTTGTGCCGTTTCATTGTACACAACCATATGGTTACGCTATTTGTAATACTATTGTGTCTCTTTGTGAGTGAGATCATGCTTTCAGTGCCTTAGATTAACCCACTCCCTCCATCTCCCTACGGCATTTTGTTACGATCTACTTGCTTCATAAGTTTTTGAACAAAGATATGAGTGCAGTGATATAAATTTTGTTTCTTTTAGCGGCCTTTCTTTGCGTTTAGTGTGCACTCCCGTGTGCATGTTGCTTACTATATGCAAGATTAAGTGACCACTAGTGATCCAGCTTAATGATTTTGTTCAGCTCAAGAGATTAATTCAATGTTAACTATTCTCTCTGGATTGTTTCGTGTAGGAAGTTTAATAACTTTTGGTGTGATTTCATTGTGAGTTCAGTTAAAAAGGCATTCACGCTCAAGCGTCCACCCTGTATTTAGTACTGATCCCGGAATCGTCATTAATACTATTATATTCTATCTAAATTTAAGTAAACTCTAAATTTAAGTGTACTGTAATCCCTGTCATAAATTTTGTTACTTGTTACGATCATAGGCCCCTTCCACCCTCAGTCTACCAGTATCAGATCTAAGTTCATGAATAGTCTTCACTGTGTGTCTTAGTGTTGCTATCTAATTTACTGAGGCAATGTTACGTTGATTTACATAAACTGACGAACGAGATTTAACCAGTTCCAAATAGTGCCACCAGTAATTTCGTATAAGGTTAAATAATACATTTTTACCGACCATAGATAGCCGAGTTCGAAACGTTGCTTAAATTGCTCACTACCGTGTATAGTTTGTAGTACCCGCCCTATACTGCATTAACTGCATCAGCGTGAATGTGAAGTGGCATGCTTGTTGTTTTCATTAGTGTCATGTTCATACTCCTCCTCCTCTCCCACCAATAAATCAGGTGTAATGATTGCTAGGTTCGTAAACAGGCCGAATTTAAAGACCGTTGCTTGCATTGCCAACCTTTGTGGACTCAAATGTTGAGACAAATTGTCACTTTAGTGTTTTCTTGATTGAGTTTAAAATAACTTTCAGTCTCAGATAAGGTAAAACCTTTTCCATTGCTACTCTTCCTCAGCCAATCTAGAGAAAATAATTTCACCTGATGATTATGATTCTTGCTAGTGAAAGTTTTATGCGAATTATGTAATCAAAGTTAACATCTGATGAAATGAAATCTATGGGATGTTTAAAGGAAAGTGTTACCGGCTCCAATATTGTACGTATTGTTCCGTGGCCAGTTGCCACTCCAGCGTTATACGTTGCGTTCTTAATTAATTTCTATGACAGTTTTGTAGAGGTTTTACATTGATCTACACTCCTGGAAATTGAAATAAGAACACCGTGAATTCATTGTTCCAGGAAGGGGAAACTTTATTGACACATTCCTGGGGTCAGATACATCACATGATCACACTGACAGAACCACAGGCACATAGACACAGGCAACAGAGCATGCACAATGTCGGCACTAGTACAGTGTATATCCACCTTTTGCAGCAATGCAGGCTGCTATTCTCCCATGGAGGCGATCGTAGAGATGCTGGATGTAATCCTGTGGAACGGCTTGCCATGCCATTTCCACCTGGCGCCTCAGTTGGACCAGCGTTCGTGCTGGACGTGCAGACCGCGTGAGACGACGCTTCATCCAGTCCCAAACACGCGGTCTGCACGTCCAGCACGAACGCTGGTCCAACTGAGGCGCCAGGTGGAAATGGCATGGCAAGCCGTTCCACAGGATTACATCCAGCATCTCTACGATCGCCTCCATGGGAGAATAGCAGCCTGCATTGCTGCAAAAGGTGGATATACACTGTACTAGTGCCGACATTGTGCATGCTCTGTTGCCTGCGTCTATGAGCCTGTGGTTCTGTCAGTGTGATCATGTGATGTATCTGACCCCAGGAATGTGTCAATAAAGTTTCCCCTTCCTGGGACAATGAATTCACGGTGTTCTTATTTCAAGTTCCAGGAGTGTATTAGATAATTTACCGGTCCTGTTCAATAAAATAAAGTCGAGTTGTCAACTATGGCATATAATGCTCGGTAATATCAGGAGCCCATCTGTAAATGAGCAAATTTCCAGTACTTGAGTAAATTGTGTGGCAACTCATATGGCCGAGCGGTTCTAGCCGCTACAGTCTGGAACCGCGCGACCGCTACGGTCGCAGGTTCGAATCCTGCCTCGGGCATGGATGTGTGTGATGTCCATAGGTTAGTTAGGTTTAACTAGTTCTAAGTTCTAGGGGACTGATGACCTCAGAAGTTAAGTCCCACAATGCTCAGAGCCAGTTGAACCATTTTTGGCCGTTTTGGGTTTTTTCTTTGTACTTATCAGTGTTCAGGGATAAACAATAAGTGACTGTGCATTTGTTTTCGCGTACGTCACTGGTTTTGCACGTGATTCCACTGTACCTTCTGTCAGCATCATATTCAAAGTTTTTTACGGTAGTATGTCTTGAGTAAATTGTTTAGCAGGCCATATGGCAGTTGCAAACTCCTTTAGTCTGCTTTGTTTTCGCAGTTAACAGCGAGCGGCTGTGTACCTGAGTTTTTATTATTAACTGCCATTACATAAGTGTGTTGCAGTTGTTTTACTGTAAGATTGTCAGAAAGCTAGTGTCTGTGTGAGGTTGGCATCTTCTTTTTAAACGGCACGTTAGTAGCATAGAATTTTGAGGAACTTTGTTGAGTAAGGACAGCCACAGTGCACTAGATATTTTCTGTTCGAAATTCTATTGCTGATCCTGGCCGAACTTTGTTGAGTAAGGACAGCCACAGTGCACTAGATATTTTCTGTTCGAAATTCTATTGCTGATCCTGGCCGAACTTTGTTGAGTAAGGACAGCCACAGTGCACTAGATATTTTCTGTTCGAAATTCTATTGCTGATCCTGGCCGCTCGAGATTAAGGGTTTTTCTACTCTGAATTTCTTTCTGACAAATCTATGTTGCAGGTTGTAATTTAGCGTTATGTAACGTGATTTTGTTTATGTTTCAGTTCCTTGAACTGTATTTGTAATGGTGTTACTAAGGTTACAGTTCTTGTTGTGGCTTCCACGTGTGTTAGTGAAGAAGGTGAACCACTGGACACTGAATGATTGTGAAAACAGCAGGCATTCGCTCTAGGAGGAGCACGCCGCTGCAAAAGAAGGTGTATTTTGTTCTCTACTCAAGTTGCCGCGTGAGTTAACTTTGTGTTACTCTTGTGATTCCCCCACTTTGAAGTACGGCTAGCTATAAGAGACTAGTATATCACTCTTCCTAGATATTGGTTTCCCACCGAAGCACTTAACTTAAACTAGTAGTTATTTTGCGTTGCTTAAACGACGCAATATTAAGCGTGAGGACACTTTTTTTGGAATACGGCAGAGTTTCGTCATTAGATTGCTGTTAGCCGGGCTTTAAATTTTCTTTGTATGTGTATTGATATGTAGTTCTGGGTTTGCGTTCTTAAGGTTGTTTTAGGAGCCGCCACACTAGTACATGTTAGTCTTGGTTCCTTAAGCAGTTTCTTGTTTCTGAAGTCTCGGCTTGTGTAGCCGTTTGAAAGACGCTTTACCTTGGTGAAGGGAAGCTCGACCATGAATTTTCCTCGATGCCTGTGCTGGTCACATAATTACTTAAAAGGTTGTCTTACTTAAATTCTTGTTACTCTCAACGGTGCCAGCGTGAAGTATAGGAAGCTATAACTTACTCTTACCAGTTACTAGTTAAGCTGACGTAATTGTTACTGAACTGTGTGTTGGTTATACTGAGACTTGTTGCTTTGTGTTTCAGACTACGAATATTTCGGGCTTGTGTTAGCCACCCTTGAGCCCCGCAAAGGGACCGTTCTTTTATATCTGGTAATTATTGTTGTCTGGGTTGTTATTTGATCATTGCTTCTAAATTTGTGCATCCGTTAAATATTGTATTGTGGCTCCACCATTTAAACCTCTCTGTGTCAAACAACTTACTAAAAAAATTTGGTGAAGCTAAATTTTATGTAATTCCAATTGATACAACTAACTTCTTCGATGTTAAAGATGTTCTTCAAGCATTGCATTCGATGTAGACGCGGGAGATCTCCAAATGCAGTACGATCGAAGTGTCACATACTTATCCATTCGAACAGATATTAAAATTCTTTTTCTGAATCTGAAGAATGGGAAAATGCCAATGTGTTCAAAAGAGGAAAGAGCGTGACTGTTTTATGCCGTGCTGTACTTCATCTGAATGATGGGCCATGTTTATCAGCTGCAAAACAGAAAGACCTGTTGATGTTGCTACTTCTTCCTCGAGAGCACAGAGAGTTCTACAACAAAATCTGCAACATCTGATGCCGAGAATGGAGTTGTGTAAGAAATGTAAGTCAATACTGAGCAATGTTTTAAAATCTAATTTTGTTATTCTGTTGTAAAAAAATTAAAATAAATGAGAAGTTGCTTTTGTTGGCTACATTCCTACTAGTTCAAACAATGCTGCTGAATTTGTGTACATGTTTTATCACAAATGAAACGTATTGCCTAAGTATTTATTTCATTTCAAACAAAAAAATTTCTTAATTTCATTTAGAATCAGTCTGTTTTCACCTATGTCACTTAGAACGTTCTTAACAAATTATTTGTTTTCTTATTTGTTTCGTGTTTTCTTACAAGGATGATGTGGGCAGCATAATTCTGTGGTATTAGAGTATCTTCTCAATTTTATGGATAAAAGTAAGTTATGTACAAAAAGAGTTGCACTGTTCTTTAATTCTCCTGCCAAATATGAGATATAGCAGATACTACGTTTTCCATTTCAACTCTTCAGATGTGTACACATCGATATCTACAACGTGACATTTGTATACATATCAGCAGAAATAAACAGTTGCTTATATATAATGCATGTCGATATCTAGTAACATGCATGTCAATTATTAAATCTCTATGACGTCAAAATTGCTGTGCATCTATAAAGGATAGAATCCCATTGGTATTTAAAATCTAATTATGAGCGTGTCTAAGTGATCATGATAAGATTCAACATCTCTTCCTTCTCACACAACAAGTGCGAGTTATAACTGTCAAACGCTAAACGGAGCAAGAAGCATAAAAGATATTCACATCAAGGAACTTTGGTTCTTCCAACGATTACAGTCATAACTTTAATTGAATATGTCATCTATAAATGAAGAAGTTTCAGGAGTGCAGCTGGTTGTCGTTTACTACAACACGCACAGTATTTCAATAAGTTTTTCATCCGAGCACTTGTCAGACGTCTTCGTATGTGCCGTCTAAGACTGACATCGAC
Organism: Schistocerca cancellata; assembly: GCF_023864275.1. Lineage (NCBI taxonomy): Eukaryota > Metazoa > Arthropoda > Insecta > Orthoptera > Acrididae > Schistocerca > Schistocerca cancellata. Next base: position 937,226,466 of record NC_064627.1, read on the forward strand.
TACCCATGCCGAATAATCCATTAGGACGCTGTATGCGTTTTGAGCGTGGGTCATGCTCGTAATTACAAAACCGAGCACACTGCCAGCAGGCATACATCGAAAAACCAGTGACGTAAAGAACAGAATACGGATTGAGAATAAAGCAAAGAAAGAGTACCAAAAATCAGATTTGCGATGAATTTAACAACAAAGTTGATGACCACCGAGTAGATGAAATTAAGGAATTCTGCTACCCTGGAAACAAACTAACACACGACCGACGAAGCAAAGACAACATCAAAATCGCACTAGCACAGGCGAAGACGTCTGCTAGTTTCAAACATCGGCTTAAATTTGAAGACGAATTTCCTGACAGTGTATGTTTGCACCACAGCATAGTATGGTGGTGCATCATGGATCAGGGAAAAGTCGGAAAAAAAAAAGAATCGCATCATTTGAGATGTGGTGCGATAGAAGAATGTTGAAAATTAGGTCGACCGATGAGATAATGAATGACAAGATTCTTCGCAGAGTTGGTGAAGAAAGAAAGATATAGCAAATACTGACAAGAAGAAGGCACAGGATAACAGGACATGTCTTAAGACATCATGTAACAACTTTCATTGTAACTAAATGATCTGCAGAGGTTAAAAATGCAGGAGAAGATAGAGACTGGATATATCCAACAAATAATTGCGGATGTAGGGTGCAGGTGCTACTGTGCGATTATGAGGTTGACAAAAGAGAAGAATTCTTGGTGGGGCGTATCGAAACAGAAGACTGTTGAATAAAAAGAAATCCCTATTTTAGAGTTTCCTTGCAACATTGAAACTTTTGTTTCACACTCCGATTCGTAGAAAGTTATCCTTATTAATTCTTCCTCCTGGTAATCCCAACCTGATCGTTTCCCATCCAGAGATTCGAATGGGGACTAATTTCACTCCGGAAGGTTTGCGGATGATGTCGACATGAGATTGGTTTTGGACACCACATTCCCTGTGGGCTCAGTTTCTGTGTGCTTAATGAGGTGGATTCCACTGTCTCCTGTAACCTCATGTCTCTGATAATAGTTGGTTCTTTGGGGAGTTTTCCATCCAGGAAGGGTGTATCCCTTTTCCTTTGCAATTCCGTTTGCAGAATGGAAGTGATTCCTAATCTATAGAGCCATTGTTGGTTTTTTATTCAAAACATAAGCTGTGGCTTGGATGTAACCTGGTACTTAGGACCGTTAGATTATTAGTCAAAGGCACTACGACTGCACTACGTTGTTCACTCGATTATCTTACAGTGTGATTAAAACAGAAAGAACAGATTTAGGTTGTTTATTACAGACATACTATGGAAGACAGAAACTCATTGCGCACGTCATTGCACAGATGAAAGTTCAAAGTTTTATGTTCGAACAGACAATATACCGTATGCTCAACATGAGCACCATGCGTAGCGCGAGAAACATCAAAATGGTAGTCCATTTCATTCCTTACACTAATCAACAGGTCCCTGTTCATTGAATCGACAGCTCCAAAAATTTGATTTCTCTGCCCTTGAAGGGTAAGTACCATAGGCGGAACAAACACTCTGTACACCCACAGAAAAAAATCGTAAGTTGTGAGGTCTGGTGATCTGGGATGCCAAAAGCAATGAACAAGATTTTGTTGTTGTCCACTTCTTCAAAAAAAAAAAAAAAATGGCTCTAGGCTCTATGGAACTTAAGATCTCAGGTCATCAGTCCCCTAGACTTAGAACTACTTAAACCTAACTAACCTAAGGACAGCACATACATCCATGCCCGAGGCAGGATTCGAACCTGCGACCGTAGCAGCAGCGCGGTTCCGGACTGAAGCGCCTAGAACCGCTCTCCACTTCTTCGAATCCAATATTGTGGGATGGTGTTGTTGAGATATTGCTGCATCTGAAGGTGAAAATGAGGCGAGGCGACGTCATGCACAAGCGAAATCAATGGAATCTGCGTGAAGTTCAGAAACGACCTCTGTTGCAGCATATTCAGGTATGACATTACTGTCAGTTTCCTCTGCAAAAAAGCAAGGTCCATAAAATTTGTGAACAGAAACGGCTCAACACACATTCAGTTTCGGTGAGTCTCTTTCATGTTGAAGGACGACGCCAGGATTTTGGGACCTCCAAATTCTTACATTATGGCAGCTGGCTTTACCCGATAGATGAATCGCTGATTCGTCCGTAAAGATGAGTCGCTCGGATACTGTGTCCTCTGCCATACACTGGGAAATGAAATGCAGAACACGTACCTTCTGTTACGGTCGCCGGGACGCATTTGCTGCAGCAACTTTGTAAGGCTTCAAATGCAGGGTCATCGTTTCAGGACACGCCACAGCGCTGTTTGATGAAGTTGAAATTCCTAACCTGCCCGTCTTTTGGACTTCCGAGGGCTCCGTGTGAACGCATTTCGGATAAGCTCGACATTTCGTCAGACGTGCGTGGCCGACTAATGCTCTCCCCTTTTCATATGCAACCGATTTCTAAGAATTTTGTATGTCACTCATAAATCTGCTTGTGCAGAGGCGTCCGCTAGCTGAATGGACGGCGTAGTGCACATTGCACTTGAGTAATGGATTGACTTAGAGCATACTGCAACACACAAAATGATTTCTCTTGTGGTGTAGTCGCCATGTTGCTACAAACAAACAACAGCGTAGCTGCGTCAAAAATTTGAAACTGCCTCTGTTCATTGATATGCGCAATGTGTTTCTATACACTTCTGGACATTGAAATTGCTATACCAAGAAGAAATGCAGATGATAAACGGGTATTCATTGGACAAATATATTACACTAGAACTGACATGTGATTACATTTTCACGCAATTTGGGTGCATAGATCTTGAAAAATCAGTACCCAGAACAACCACCTCTGGCCGTAATAACGGCCTTGATACGCATGGGCATTGAGTCAGAGCTTGAATGGCGTGTACAGGTACAGCTACCCATGCAGCTTCAACACGATACCACAGTTCATCAAGAGTAGTGACTGGCGTATTGTGACCAGCCAGTTGCTCGGCCACCATTGACTAGCCGTTTTCAATTGACGAGAGATCTGGAGAATGTGCTGGCCAGGGCAGCAGTCGAACATTTTCTGTATCCAGAAAGTCCCGTACAGGACCTGCAACATGCGGTCGTGCATTATCCTGCTGAAATGTGGGGTTTCGCAGGGATCGAATGAAGGGTAGAGCCACCGGTCGTAACACATCTGAAATGTAACGTGAACTGTTGAAAGTGCCGTCAATGTGAGCAAGAGGTGACCGAGACGTGTAACCAGTGGCACCCCATACCATCACGCCGGGTGATAGGCCATTATGGCGATGACGAATACACGCTTCCAATGTGCGTTCACTGCGATGTCGCTAAACACGGATGCGACCATCAAGATGCTGTAAACAGAACCCGGATTCATCCGAAAAAAATGACGTTTTGCTATTAGTGCTCCCAGGCTCGTCGTTGAGTACACCATCGCAGGCGCTCCTGTCTGTGATGCATCATCAAGGGTAACCACAGCCATGGTCTCCGAGCTGATAGTCCATGCTGCTGCAAACGTCGTCGAACTGTTCGTGCGGGTGGTTGTTGTCCTGCAAACGTCCTCATCTGTTGACTCAGGGATCGAGACGTGGCTGCACGATCCGTTACAGCCATGCGGATAAGATGCCTGTCATCTCGACTGCTAGTGATACGAGGCCGTTGGGATCCAGCATGGCGTTCTGTATTACCCTCCTGAACCCACCGATTCCATATTCTGCTAACAGTCATTGGATCTCGACCAACGCGAGCAGTAGTGTCGCGATACGATAAACCGCAATCGCGAAAGACTACAATCCGACCTTTATCTTAGTCGGAAACGTGATGGTACGCATTTCTCCTCCTTACACGAGGCATCAGAACAACGTTTCACCAGGCAACGCAGGTCAACTGCTGATTGTGGGAAATCGGTTGGAAACTTTCCTCATGTCAGCACGTTGTAGTTGTCTCCACCGGCGCCAACCTTGTGTGAATGCTCTGAAAAGCTAACCATTTGTATATCACAGCATCTCCTTCCTGTCGGTTAAATTTCGCGTCTCTAGCACATCTTCATGATGTAGCAATTTTAATAGCCAGTAGTGTAGTTTGTTTGTATTAATCTGTTATTTCTTTTTGAATCACCGTGTATTTAATTTACCGTGGTATGGTGGATTTTCTACTTGCTTGAAAGTGCGGATCCAGGTTAACTGAAACTATTGCGTTGACGCAAGAGGGAAGTGAAAGGGCACTTTTCCAGCAAATGGCTGTATGAAATTCAGCTGCACTGTACTGAGCTGCATTGATGCGACTCTTGAATTTATGTTCAGAGGGAACGGTTATAACTGACTTACGGTAAAAAGAGAGACAGCGAGAGAGAGAGAGAGAAAGAATTGCACCGTGAAGGAATTATCCGAAATCCGAATGGGATGAAAATCGTTGGATGTGATGTACATATGCAGACAAACAAACGATTGTAGTTTAGGAAGGTAAGATCTTTTAGTAAAGGGAATGAACTTCGCAGATTGAGCTACTCAGTAATGCATTGGTCCACCTCTGGTCCTTGTGCAAGCATTTATTTAGCTTGGCATTAATTGATAGAGTCATTGGATGTCTTCCTGAGGTATATCGTGCCAAATTCTGCCCGATTGGCGCGTTAGTTCACCAAAATCCCGAGCTGATTGGAGGACCCTGCCCATAATGCTCCAAACGTTCTCAGTTGGAAAGAGATCTTGTGAACTTGGTGGCCTAGGTAGGGTTTGGAAAGCACGAGCAGCAGAAACTCTCACCGTGTGTGAAGGAGCATAATTCTGCCGAAGATGGATTGCCACTATGGTCAGCAAAACGGACCATAGGAAATCGTCTACGTCCCTCTGTGCTGTAAGGGTGCCCCGGATGGCGACCAAATGGCTTCTGAGATGACATGAGCCGGCCGTTGTGGCCGACTGGTTCTCGGTTCTTCAGTGTGGAACCGCGCGACCCCTACGGTCGCAGGTTCGAATCCTGCCTCGGGCTTGGATGTGAGTGATGTCCTTAGGTTAGTTAGGTTTAAGTAGTTCTAAGGTCTAGTGGACTGATGACGTCAGATGTTGAGCCCCATAGTGCTCAGAGCCATTTGAACCATTTGATGACATGAAATGCCACCGCAGAGTATCACTTCTGGCTGTCGGGCCACATGGCGACATTCAGACTGGTATCCCGTCACTGTCCAGGGAGTCTTCAGGCACGGCTTCGCTGGCCATCGGGGCTCAGTTCAAAGCACTCTCATGACTGAAGAAAATCCTCTTCCAGTCAGTGAGATCCCAGGCCAAAGGCGCGTACGAATTGCGGTGGGATGCCAACCTGACTGTCGCCTGCCATACGACCTGCCAATCAGGAGTGATGGTCTGGGATGCCACGACTTTTCATATCAGGACCCCTTTGGTTGTCAGCTGCCGCACCATTCAGTAGAGAGGTACGTCCAAGATATTCCACGCCCCGCTTTGTTGTCTTCATGGCAAGCCATCCTGGGCTCAGATCTGAGCAAGACAATACCCACCTGAACAGGCCGAGAGTTTCTACTGCCTGTCTTCGTGCTTGCCAAACCCTACCTTGACCAGTAAGGTCCACCGAATCTGTTCCCAATTGAGAATGTTTGGAGCTTGTGGGTAGGAGCCTCCAATAAGGTCGGGATTTTGGCGATGTAATTTGCAAGTTGCACAGAATTTGGCACGATATCCGTCGGGAGGACATATGCTAACTCTGACAATCAGTGCCAATCCGAATAACTGCTTAGATAAGGGCGAGAGGTGGACCAACGCGTTACTGACTTGCTCAATTTGTGAAGCTCGCTCTCTTGATTAAATCATCCAATTTTTCTGCAATTGTAATAATTTGTTTATGTGTACATGTACATCACGTCCGTCGATTTCAGTCCTATTCGGATACGTCTTTCCTGGTGCGTCTTTTTTTTTTTGTCTTAGAATGTATTTGCTTAATCAGATTACTATGCATTGGTCTTACCCGTAATGATAGACCTACTTTGGTAGTCGCATAGCAACAGTTAAACAGTACACATCATTCCTCCTTTCAGTTCAGCCATGCTAAGCTACTGGACAAATTTTAAGTCACCTCGATTAAAGGGGTAGAAAGCACAGAGCTAGCTATGGAACGCTGTAGATGGTGATGTACAGCCTCCAGTCCACGTGACCCTACACTGTTGACGTAAGTCATGACTGTGAAGTGGTGTATATGGAATCAGCGCAGTAAGAAGCGTTGACGTGAGGACGTGACAGAATAGCAGAGAGGAGGAACCATGTTTGGAGGCGCTCACTGTGAATGAAGCCGCCCAGTTTGTGTGTCAGCGTAAACTGTCCTACGTGTCTACAAGGGCTGATGCACCACTAACAGCCTCGTAACGCGGTGCAAGAACAGTGTTCGTAAAAAAGGATTCTAAGCGACCTTGTCAGTGACAGACGGTTTGAAGTCCGACATGACTTTCTGCTGTCATTCAATGAAGATGCATCTTAACCAGTTTTGGAGCATAGGGGACTATGGGAAATGGACCATCCCTAGCTGACTACCCCGCAAAAGGCTGTTGCTATCATCAGTATGTAAAGATGTACCTCTTCAGTGGGTCAAATAGCACAGGAACCTGCCGTATCTGAATGGAAGCGAGTACAGTGCACCAACAGCCCAAGAAAGCGTTTAAATTCTCAGTAGTCTATTTTTTTCAGTAACACGCCTTAGGCCTACTCATTCAGATTAACGTGGACACATATCAGGATGTTAATTTTTACATTCTCGGTGACCAAGTGTTTCCCCTTCTTCTATATCTTCATGATGAGTCTTCCAGCATGGCGACAGCCGATGTCCATAGGGGTGTACACATACATTACTGCTTTGACGAACAGAAAAGGTATCGTACATCGACTGTCTCGCTAATACACCCGTAGAAAATATCTGTGACCATTACACTATGATGTAATAAAAACCTATAACAGTCACTGGCTTGAAGATGATGTCCTTCAAAAAAATTTTTATGACTGTGAATCCCAGCTACAACAAGTTAATATATGTGACTGTTTGGAAAAGGGAGTGAAGTGTAACAGTCAGCGTCTCCGAAATTTGGGCTGCTATACGGGGTCTGATCATGAGTGAGTGACTTCTTCCGGCTACAGGACAAACATGTCGACTTTCTTCTTCGACAAACTGAGACTGTTATCAAGGCTACAGGCGGTGCTGCACGGCTTTAACCTAATCCTTCATGGCTGGTGTCACTGTGGGTAAGCCTTGGCTACATTTATTAAAAAATATTACAACCATACTTATTAACGTATTGATCTAAAATTTTACTTGTGTAAAGAAAAAGATATATAATTTAATGAAGAAATATAGTAAAAGATACTGGATAAACTCTTGGCCATAAATATGATTTTTTAAGTTTTTAACTGTCCTATTATAGAAATCCGTAACTCAGATTCTAATCATGTGATGAATATGAACATTTTGTTACAGGGTCCTAAAAAAGTTATTTCACCACTCTACTAAAATTATTAATTAATGCTAAAAATTAATTATTTACAGCGTTTCGAATTTTTCGCATTCAGAATTAAGTTTTTTTACTTGTAAAATCGTATAAATCAGATTGTAATTGAAGGATATTTTATTTTTTAGTTCCAATGAGACAGCAATATGTCTTGAAGAGTTCCTGAAAATATCGTAGCGTTACCGCATACGCTTTTGACTAAAGGTTTCTAATTTTAAAATCTTCCATACTGAGACGCCATCTTCCAGATTTCTCTTCTCTCCGCTTCTAACCTGCCTGCCCCGTATTTGTATGTAAGGCAGTGATTTTTCTGTTTTCTTGATCCTGTTCTCATCGATGGCGTAAAATGCTGTTGCTGAAAACACACCTGGATTTACAACAGCTCTCTTCAGCACTTCGATTTTGCCATTATTTCCCTCATTAAAACATAAAACTCCATCATATACGTCTTTAGTACATCAGATCCTCAGAATATTCTTTCTGAACATTAATTCAAATTAAATTACTTATGCTTTCATTGGCATTTTGTGTTTTGCCACAAAAACGCTCCCTCAGTAAATCAGAGTTTGCAAGCAACCTAATTGAGAACTTAATATTGCATTCGCATCAAGTTATGTCAGTGAGTGCTTATGTGAATATGTTTCCTTTATTGTGTCGTACTTACAGCAATCGTCTTTTGGGCAGAGATTTTGCGTTGGTCGTTGGTCGGTGGATAGGTTGTGAAAGTAACCTGCCCACATAGCACGCTTCATTGCCTCTGAATTGTCTGTATTCTTCCTACTAACTCCGCCACAATATAACTGAAGAAAGCTAATTTCTTTAAGAGTTAGCCTGCCTTTTCCTCCTAGCTGTTTTCCGTCGTCAAGCGCCTCGCATTTCTTCTTCTTTAGCAAGTGACGAAGACTAAAGCCAAATCTCCTTTGTATATGGCTAACACATTCCCACTTTTCTATCGGAGTATTGTATGGTTCATTATCTACTACAGCTTTGAAATACGAAAAGCCCTATCACCGTTTCTCAGATGTCTGAAATGATGGAAGTGGCTGTGAGTGTAGAATTCAACATTCCCATATTTTAAAAGCATTTATAATGCAGAAATCAAAATAAATCAAAATTCGTTACATTCTCCCCTAATTACCCTTAACAGCGTGATGGAATTAGCTATTGCCGCGCTGGATTAGCCGAGCGGTCTCTGGTGCTGCAGTCATGGACTGTGCGGCTGGTCCCGGCGGAGGTTCGAGTCCTCCCTCGGGCATGGATGTGTGTGTTTCTCCTTAGGGTAATTTAGGTTAAGTAGTGTGTAAGCTTAGGGACTGATGACCTTAGCAGTTAAGTCCCATAAGATTTCACACACTTTTTTTTAATTAGCTATTACGGATGTCTGGACACCTATGGAAAGGAAACATGATCTCTCGTGTGACCAAAGCGACTCACTATGGGTCACCGAAGTTATCACACGCATTTGCGAAGGAGACTATAGCGATTATAATGATACACTACAGAATGTAGAGAAGTTTGATCCGTTAATGTCTTTGCTTTTACCGTGACAAGATTTAGTACAAAGGGAGTAGGAAACACACCACTGACGGAACGGAGGACCTGGGATACCTCATGTAAATGGAGTTATGTCAGCCGGCGGAGAAGTTCGACCTGGGACGCCCTTGGAAACTATAGAATGATCAATATACGTAAACTCACCTAAAGCTGTAACACGCATTTTGTCCAAGCCCTGCAAGGAAGTAGAAGAAGGATTTAGTAAAACGTCATGCCGTCAGAGAAGAGCCAACCCACTCATGATCTTAAGGAATAACAAGAGATACAAAGTCTCACTTCCCCCCTGCAGCGAATGTCCTTATTGAAAACTCGTTTAACGCGAGGTTTAAACGAAATTTCCCAAATCGATCATCACCAGGCCAATGTACCGCAGTGTTCTCGGTTGCAGAGGCGTGCCACACTGCCACACTTACAGAAACTCACACAGAACTACAAGTACGTATCATTCGCTCCACTACATCGGGATGGGGACGTCACGTACAGGAAAAATAAAGAAAGATTGTGATTTAACGTTCCATCTGCATTGAGGTCATCAGAGGCGGCCGTGTACAGAACCCTGATTTAGGTGGGGAAAACTAAGTACGTGCGATGAGGCAAGAATATTCTTTCTCATAAATATGCACCAACGAACTGTGCGGGGGAAAGACTCTCGTTTCCACAGAACTCGGCGTGGAGTCTTTTGTTAGGCGCTAGGCCAGCCGCAAGGTAGCAATTGCAAGCGCTACGCCACGCAACAGGTGCACTGTCCGCATACAAAGGCGTGACACGACGTGACCTGATACGTACAAGCAATGAACAAGAGCCTCGATCCGACAGAAAAGGTCATTTACGTCAATACTCTGCGAATTTCTACAAAGGGAGAGCTATTCTGTGTTGTTTCTTTCCGTAGTATTCACTGAGCGAACGTGGTAAGGATGACTTCTATTTCGCCTCTCTTGTTGCTGTAGGTAGTAATTTTACCTTCATGTTCTCTATTGGAACGATACGTTTCAGGTTAAAATAATTCGTAGTTTCCATCCTGAAAACAGGTTTTTGCTTTTTCTAAGCTGGTAGTCGCGAGATTCAAAGCGTCTTTCTTTCAGTGTCTGCCAAACAAGATATTTAAACGTGTCTGTTACTCTCCCTGACCATTAATGTATTAATGTATTCAGGTGTGAGCTTTGCTAGTGTTATGTAAGCAACCCAGTTTGTAGACTAACTGCAGTTTTCCAGAGCCGTATCTATGAGAGTCGAAGCATGCCACTCGTTTGGTTTCCATCTGAGGCTGTCTGCTCTTTCCGTTTAAAACCTCTAGACGTTGCTGCTGCTACGTGTTTTATGACATAACTGGCAACAGCTGTGTCTCATTAATCCTCTCGTCAAAGGGTATTACCGATCTAGGTTTCATAAAGTGTAACATTCAATATTTCTATGGATAAATCGCTAGTTTCCAGTTCTTAGCATCAGGTCAAGATTTTCTTCTGTTCCAAGCACATACTGCTAAAGCATTTATTAGATAAAATTTCGTTGTAGATTTCATCATTCGTAAATAGTGGGGGTGTGCAACTAATTTTATCTGCTGTTCCATTAATGCACAATGCTCTCTGCTAAGCGACACCACATGTATACGCTCCAAGCAAATTCAATGATATAAAAGTATCTTATTCTACTCGATGATGATTACAGACGACTTACAGATAAATATGAATAGTTTTGGTTCTGTTAAATTACCCTTAGGTAATTATGGGTCTTTAGATGACTGATCATGCAGTATAACACACTGGAATGAGATTTTCACCCTGCAGCGGAGTGTGCGTTGATATGAAACTTCCTGTCAGATTAAAACTGTGTGCCGGACAGAGACTCGAACTCGGGACCTTTGCCTTTCGCGGGCAAGTGCTCTAACAACTGAGCTACCCAAGCTTGAGTAGCTCAGTTGTTAGAGCACTTGCCCGCGAAAGGCAAAGGTCCAGATTTCGGGTCTCGATTCGGCACACAGTTTTAATCTGCCAGGAAGTTTCAATGTAACACCCTGGTTAGATATCTCGAACAGGCGACTAACATTATTTTCTCTCTTTCTAAAGGAATAATTCCATTGAGCTCAGAAAAAAGTTTAATAGACACTGAAAAATTGAGATAGTTTTACCAATCAGTAAATAGCTGAGATCCCAACACCCAGTACTCGGTTTACTCGGGTTACAACGATCGTCTCCTCAGCCAGTCGTCAGTAACACTAAGAAACCACTGAGATGATCAGTCCTTGTTGTCATCAGTCTTCCGAGTGATTCGATACGATTTGCAATTATGTACTCTTTTGTGTGAATGTCTGTATCTCAGAGTAGCAAGAGTGGCCAGCATTCCTCATCATTTGTGGAATATTCTCAGTATTTCCTCTAGCAACATGGGAGTTTTTCCCATGAAAACATCCTATCATCCTGTACCATCTTGCAGTTACTGTTTCTCATTATCTTCCTTTCTTCGCCGATTCTGCAAGGAACCTCTTGATTTCTCTCCTTATGTCTATTTAATTTTCATCGTCCTGTTGAAATAACACATCTCAAACGCATCGTTTCTATTTTTTCTGGGATTATCAGTCCACAATTCACATCCATACAGATGTGTATTCCAGACGCCCATTCTCAATGACTTCTTTCTCAACTTAAAACAAGAATTTGATACCACTGAACTTATTTTGGCGATTAGTACTATTTGTATTTCATTTTCTATTACTTACATCCGCCGTGCTTCATTTGCCTTACGTTGTTGTGGTTCCAAGTCAGCCGATTTCGTTCACTTCGTTTACTAAATGGTCCCCAGTTTGGGTGATAAGTTTGTCTCTAGCCTCTTATTTGCTGCCTTTCAGTAGTTTCGCCTATGTATGCTTTACTCTCAATTTATATTCTGATCTCAGTAGCTTATATGTCCCATGTAACAGGTTCTGGAAACCTTTCCCATTTTCACAGAGAACCGCCATGTCGTCACCGAATCGATCATTTCACCCTGAATTCTGATGCCACTTTTGTAGCTTTTGTTTATTTACTTCCTTTCTTCTTCGACTTATACGTTGAACAGTAAAGGGAAAAGTTTAATTCCTGCCTGAAGCCCTGTATAATGCGATAGTATCTCACCTGGTCTTCCAGTCTTATTATTCCTTCTCGTTTCTTGCGCATGTTGTTTCTCAGCCACCTTTTCCTACAGCATACATGTATATTTCCGAGGATTCCAAATATCTTGCCCCACTTAACATTATGGAATGCTTTTTTCTTGGTCCACAAACTGTCTTCACTTTTTTTATGACCTAGTTCCTTTATCAAGTGCAACGCCAGACTGCCTCTCTGGTAACTCTCTCTGTGGTCTGCAGTCGGAAGAATGGTTCGATGCAACTCTTCACACTAGTCCATCCTGTGCATGCCTCTTTATCTATGAATAACTACTGCAAGCTACATCGAACAAAACCTTTTTTCCGCATGCATATGCATGTCTTCCCCTACAATTTTTACCCCTCACTGTCATTGCCAAACTGACCTTTCCTTGATGTCTCAGACTGTGTCCTATAAACCGACCTCTTCTTCTAGTCAGATCGTGCCATAAATTTCTTTTCTCCCCCACTCCATTCGGTACCTCCTTATTAGTTGTCCGATCTATCTATGTAATCTTCGGCTTTCTTCTGTGGCACCACATTTCAAAAACCTCTCTTATCTTCTTGTCTGAATTGCTCATTGTCCACGTATCACTTCTGCAAAAGGTTACACTCCAGACAAATACCGACAGATAAGACTTACTAACACATAAATTTATTTTAGATGTAAATAGTTTTTCCGTTTTCGGGTACGCTTTCTTGCTATTGATACTCTGAATTTTATATATTCTTTATTTTTTCCATCAACAGTTATTTAGTTGCCCATAAAGCAAAGTTCCTCTATTACTTTCAGTGTCTCATTTCCTATTGTAATGCCCTCAACATCACCTGATTGAACTAGGCTGCATTCCATTATCCTTGATTTACTTTTGTTGATGTTCGTCACATAACCTTTTTTCAAGACACCAACCATTCCATTTTCCAAGTAGTTTAGCTTCTGTGACAGAATTACAATGTCATCAGTGTAACTCAAAGTTCTTATTTCCTCTCCCTGTTCCTATTTCCTGTCCCTGAAGTTTTATTCCCTTTCCAAATTTCCATCGGGGATAGGCTAGATACGCTACAATGCTGTCACACTGATTTCTCAATTACTGCTTCTCTTTCATGCCCTTCGATTCCTATAATTGCAGTCTGATTTTTGTACGAGCAAGTTGTAAACAACCTTTATCTCCCTGTATTTTATCTCCGCTACCATCAAAATTTCAAATAGTGTAATCCAATCCACATTGCCAAAAGATTTCTGTAAATCTAAAAATGCTTTAAATTTAGGTTTTTCTTTCTTCAGCCTATCTTCTAAGATAAGTCGAAGAGTCAGTATTACCTCGCTTGTTCCTACATTTCTCCGGAAGCCAAACTGATCTTTCGCAAGATCAGCCTCTACCAGATTTTCCGTTCTTCTGCAAGCAATTCCTGCCAATATTTTGCAACCATGACTTACTAAACTGATAACTCAGTAGCATTCATACGTGTCACCAGCAACCTTCTTTCTAAATTGAGTACTTTTTGAAGTCTGATGGAATTTCAGCGGTCTCATGTATCCTGCCCATCGAGTGGAATAATTTTTTCATGGCTGGGTCTTCCAAGAACCTCAATAATTCTATGGGAATATGATCTTCTCTAGGATCCTTATTTCCACTTAGATCTTTCAGTGCTTCAGTTGAAATTCTTCTCACGGTATCATATCCACCATCTCATCTTTACCTGTTTCTTCTTCTCTTTATGTAATATTGTCATCAAGGTTGTTCCCTTACATAAACTCTCTGTGTATTCTTTACAACTTCCAGCTTTTCCTTCTTTGCTTTGTACTGGTTTCCTATCTAAGCTCTTGATATTATTACCATTGCTTCTGTTTTCACCAAAGATCTCTTTAAGTTTCATAGACACAGCATCTATCCTTCACTTAGTTACGCATCCTTGTGCAGCCTTGCTTTTGTCCTCTAGCCAGGCTTGCTTAACCTTTTTGCACTTTCAACCAGCCCCAATTTTTAGACAACTGTGTTCCCTTTCGCCAGCTTCATTTTTATACTTGCTCCTTTTTTCAGTTAATTTCCCTATGTCCTGAGTTATCCAAGGATTTCTACCAGGCCTTGTCTTTTTACCTACGTGATCCTCCCACTGCTGCCTTCACTATTTCATCTCTAAAAGTTACTCTCTAAAAGTTACCCATTCGACCTTTCAGCGTTGCCTAATGCTCCACCTGAAACTGTCAACAGCGTCTGGTTTTTTCAGTTTACCTAGGACCCATCTCCTTAAATTCCTGCCCCTGATAACCTCTTACATTGCAAAATCTGGTTCCTACATCTACATCTACATGATTACTCTGCAATTCACATTTAAGTGCTTGGCAGAGGGTTCATCGAACCACAATCATATTATCTCTCTACCATTCCACTCCCAAACAGCGCGCGGGAAAAACGAACACCTAAACCTTTCTGTTCGACCTCTGATTTCTCTTATTTTATTTTGGTGATCATTCCTACCTATGTAGGTTGGGCTCAACAAAATATTTTCGCATTCGGAAGAGAAAGTTGGTGACTGAAATTTCGTAAATAGATCTCGCCGTGACGAAAAACGTCTTTGCTTTAATGACTTCCATCCCAACTCGCGTATCATATCTGCCACACACTCTCCCCTGTTAAGTGATAATACAAAACGAGCTGCTCTTTTTGCACCCTTTCGATGTCCTCCGTCAATCCCACCTGGTAAGGATCCCACACCGTGCAGCAATATTCTAACAGAGGACGAACGAGTGTAGTGTAAGCTGTCTCTTCAGTGGACTTGTTGCATCTTCTAAGTGTCCTGCCAATGAAACGCAACCTTTGGCTCGCCTTCCCCACAATATTATCTATGTGGTCTTTCCAACTAAAGTTGTTCGTAATTTTAACACCCAGGTACTTAGTTGAATTGACAGCCTTCAGAATTGTACTATTTATCGAGTAATCGAATGCCAACGGATTTCTTTTGGAACTCATGTGGATCACCTCACACTTTTCGTTATTTAGCGTCAACTGCCACTTGCCACACCATACAGCAATTTTTTCTAAATGGCTTTGCAACTGATACTGGTTTTCGGATGACCTTACTAGACGGTAAATTACAGCATCATCTGCGAAAAACCTAAGAGAACTCCTCAGATTGTCACCCAGGTCATTTATATAGATCAGGAACAGCAGAGGTCCCAGGACGCTTCCCTGGGGAACACCTGATATCACTTCAGTTTTACTCGATGATTTGCCGTCTATTACTACGAACTGCGACCTTCCTGACAGGAAATCACGAATCCAGTCGCACAACTGAGACGATACCCCATAGGCCCGCAGCTTGATTAGAAGTCGCTTGTGAGGAACGTTGTCAAAAGCTTTCCGGAAATCTAAAAATACGGAATCAGCTTGAGATCCCCTGTCGATAGCGGCCGTTACTTCGTGCGAATAAAGAGCTAGCTGCGTTCCACAAGAACGATGTTTTCTGAAAACATGATGATTACGTATCAATAGATCGTTCCCTTCGAGGTGATTCATAATGTTTGAATACAGTATATGCTCCAAAACCCTACTGCAAACCGACGTCAATGATATAGCTCTGTAGTTCGATGGATTACTCCTACCACCCTTCTTAAACACTGGTGCGACCTGCGCAATTTTCCAATCTGTAGGTACAGATCTATTGGTGAGCGAGCGGTTGTATATGATTGCTAAGTAGGGAGCTATTGTATCAGCGTAATTTGAAAGGAACCTAATCGGTATACAACCTGGACCTGAAGACTTGCCCGTATTAAGCGATTTGAGTTGCTTCGCAACCCCTAAGGTATCTACTTCTAAGAAACTCATGCTAGCAGCTGTTCGTGTTTCAAATTCTGGAATATTCCATTCGTCTTCTCTGGCGAAGGAATTTCGGAAAACTGCATTCAATAACTCCGCTTTAGCGGCACAGTCGTCGGTAACAGTACCATCGGCACTGCGCAGCGAAGGTATTGACTGCGTCTTGCCTCTTGTGTACTTTACATACGACCAGAATTTCTTCGGATTTTCTACAAAATTTCGAGACAGTGTTTCGTTGTGGAACCTATTAAAGCCATCTCGCATTGAAGTTCGTGCCAAATTTCGAGCGTCTGTAAATTTTAGCCAATCTTCGGGATTTCGCGTTCTTCTGAACTTTGCATGCTTTTTCCGTTGCCTCTGCAACAGCGTTCGGACCTGTTTTGTGTACCATGGGGGATCAGTTCCATCTCCTACCAGTTTATGAGGTATGAATCAATTGCTGTTGCTACTATATCTTTGAATTTGAGCGACATCTCGTCTACATGTCTTTCTTACCATTACATAATCAATCTGAAGCCCTACAGAGTACCTAGGCCTCTTCCAAATATACAAGCTTCTTTCGGCTGTTGATATGAGTGGTGAATACAAAATGTATCAAGGGGCATCGTAATAAATGCTTTCAGCTATATCGGACAACTGAATTGCCGATTGCTAGCTGACGTTTACATGGCATTTCCCCTCTGGATGCTATGACAGGCAAGGAAAACCCTTAGAAGCGATTTACACAGTTTGCGTGTGCACCGAGCGTGGCCGTGTGCGCCATCAGGGACGTTCAAGGACGCTGTCTGAGACTTCCGCAGCAATCCAAAGAAGCTTCCCTAGGGCGTCCTTGACATTGCAGGACTACCACGCGCTGACTTCGGAGGTGCCCTTCTGCCGGCATTAGACACGAATAGCTCTGCCTTCTTCTTTTGCGTTTACGCAAACTATAGCGTCAAGGGCCGGCCGAAGTGGTCTTGCGGTTCTAGGCGCTGCAGTGTGGAACCGCGAGACCGCTACGGTCGCAGGTTCGAATCCTGCCTCGGGCATGGATGTGTGTGATGTCCTTAGGTTAGTTAGGTTTAAGTAGTTCTAAGTTCTAGGGGACTGATGACCTCAGAAGTTGAGTCCCATAGTGCTCAGAGCCATATAGCGTCAAGGTGAGGTGTGTAATCTGCTGTTTTCTCAAACCCGAAACGGAATAAAGTAAAATTCTGTTCTGAAAAATCGAACAACGTACACAGTTCACAACGAATGGTAAAACATGCCTGACACTCATTTCCTGTGATGTTTCCTTAAGAAGAGAATTCTACTTATTTGGATAACAATCGTCGTAGTGATCTGATGAGCTGAACAGCTGCATAAGTTTATAAATTAGTCCCAATCCTTTGTTTTTCAAATGTCATGTGTTAAAAAATATGCACTTTATATCATTGGATAATTTTGATTTTACTTTTATTTATGGTCATCACTACTATTTTCTGACATTACTGTAACTATTGTTTCCACCGCAATAGAGCTGCTCCTGATCTTTGCGTTAATCAGAAATAACGTGGGTTAGCTGTATGATATTTATTCCTAAAGTGTGGAAATAGATTTTTAAGATGTTTACGTGGAGACTAGGATTAGCCTAATGAAGAAAATAGGTGCTCACTGTATGTCACACAAGCTTTATGGTTCAAATGGCTCTGAGCACTGCGGGACTTGACATCTAAGGTAATCAGTCCCCTAGAACTTAGAACTACTTAAACCTAACTAACCTAAGGACATCACACATATCCATGCCCGAGGCAGGATTCGAACCTGCGACCGTAGCCGTAACTCGGTTTCAGACTGAAGCGCCTAGAACACTGCGGCCGGCGCACAAGCTTTATGAACTGACTGAAGAATCCCTTGTAAAGAGAACACAGCATGTCTTTCTTAACGGTGAGAAATGTTCAGATGTAGAGGTAAGTTCGGGCGTACCCCAAGTAAGAGTTATAGGACCGTTAATATTTAAGACATGTATGACTGACCTCGTAGATAACGTAGGAAGCTCCATGAGGCTGTTCAAGGATGATTCTGTTGTATATGTGGAAGTCACAACGCTAGAAAACTGTAGCGAAGTGGAGAAAGACCTGCAGATGGTCGACACTAGTGCAGCGACTGACAGCTGACCCTAAACAGAAACAAATGTAATGCATAAATGGACAGAAACTCTGACTATTGTATGACTACACGACTGCAGAACAATCACTGGAAGCAGTCACATTCATAAAATATGTAGCAGCAATTTAAGGTGAGAGATTCAATGGAAGAAACCTCAGGGAGTGTAGTCCATCCACGAACGATGTAACTTCAAAAACCCTCGTTCGATCAATGTTTGAGTACTCCTCGTCACTCTGAGATCCGTATCACATAAAAATGATAGATGACGTGGACAAGATCGAAAGAAGAGCAGTACATTTCGTTACAGTCTCGTTTAGTAAGCGCGAAATAGTGGAGATGTTCACCCAGCTTCTGTGGCAGGTAGTACAAGAGAGGCGTTGTGCATCACGATGTGGCTTACTGTTAAAATTCTGAGAGTGCATGTTCCTAGAAGTGTGAAGCAATACATTCCTTCCACATACGCACATTACACGAAAAGACCATGAAGGCAAGATTTGAAAGTTAGGAGATCACACGGAGGCCTAGTAAAATTCGTACTTCCGTACGCCATTCGCTATTAGAATAGGAAAGGGGTTCACTGACAGTAGTACACAAACTTCCCTCCGCTACATACCATAAGTTGTATTGCGGAATTTAAATGTAGATCATGATAAAACTAAACCAACAACTGTCACGAAGGTACTGGCACTAATCACAAAAGTGTAGATGTTTAGTAAAGTGGACAGATATAAGATTAACACATTCCTCTTACATGAGCTAGAATGTTACAATTCTAGCAACGTACGTAAGGTGGAAGTGTAGCCAATGTTCAAGTAGCTATTCGATTATGCTTTAAAAACATATGTACCTACCATACTAACAATCACAGAAACCTCCCACATCTGCCCCTCCCCCACACTTACCACTCGTCTTAGTATACTGGGTTTCCCAAGAGAAATGGAAAATCGGCAGGGATGTGACAGGAACGATAGTTCAAAGCAAAAATCACTAGTAATCATGGGTTCTAAAATGTGTATCGTAAGAGCTATCAGCACTTTTTTCATCTCTGATACTGTGAAACAAATCTCTTCTGCTGCAAGCTCTTTGCTTTCCACATTTTGGGAGGTGGTAGTATGGATCAAAACAAGAAAAAATTATCAAGTAAACGTGGGTTCTAAAACGCATGCCTTAAGAGCTATGAGCACATGTTCAGCAGAAGAGATGGTTCAAATGGCTCTGAGCACTATGGGACTCAACATCTTAGGTCATAAGTCCCCTAGAACTTAGAACTACTTAAACCTAACTAACCTAAGGACATCACACACACCCATGCCCGAGGCAGGATTCGAACCTGCGACCGTAGCAGTCCTGCGGTTCCGGACTGCAGCGCCTGAACCGCACGGCCACCGCGGCCGGCTGCAGAAGAGATGTCTTTCACAGCAGCGAAGATGAACAAGTGCTCACAACACTTAAGGTGTGCACTTTAGAGCTCATGTTTAGTGGACATCTTTCTTGTTTTGGTCCATACTACCGCCCCTCAAATACGCAAAGCAAAGAGCTTGCAGTAGGAAAGATTTGTTTCGGAGTACTGAAGACGAAAAAATGCTCATATCTCCTAAGGTACAGTATGTATTTTAAAGCGTATGTTTACTAGACTTTTTTGTTTAGAATGATTATTCCTGCCAAAGTCCTGAATTTTGATTATTACTCCTTGCGCATCCTGTATAAATAAATTCAGAAAGGTTGTTAAGGAAGGATGGAAGGAAGATAAGAGTTTAACGCCCCGTGGACAGCGAGGTTATTAGAGGCGGAGCACAAGCTCGGATTACGAAAGGGTGAGGAAGGGTATCGGCCGCGCTCTTTCCAGGGGAGCCAATCCGGCATTTGCCTGGAGCGAAGGGCTTCTTAAGAAACAGCGCCCACCGCACAGTACGTTCGCAGTGTGACAGAAATTTGCTATTAAGAATATACAGGGTGGTGCATTGATAGTGACCGGGCCAATTACCTCATGAAATAAGCGTCAAACGAAAAAGCTAAAAGGAACGAAACTCGTCTAGCTTGAAGGGGGAAACCAGATGGCGCTATGGTTGGCCCGCTAGACGGCGCTGCCATAGGTCAAACGGATATCAACTGCGTTTTTTTAAATAGGAACCACCATTTCTTATTACGTATTCGTGTAATACGTAAAGAAATATGAATGTTTTAGTTGGACCACTTTCTTCGCTTTGTGAAAGATGGCGCTCTAATAGTCACAAACGTATAAGTACGTGGTATCACGTAACATTCCGCCAGTGCGGACGGTATTTGCTTCGTGATACATTACCCGTGTTAAAATGGACCGTTTACCAATTGCGGAAAAGGTCGATATCGTGTTGATGTATGGCTATTGTGATCAAAATGCCCAACGGGCGTGTGCTATGCACGTTGCTTGGATCCTGGACGGCATCATCCAAGTGTCCGGACCGTTCGCCGGTAGTTACGTCATTTAAGGAAACAGGAAGTGTTCAGCCGCATGTGAAACGTCAACCACGACCTGCAACGTATGATGATGCCCAAGTAGGTATTTTAGCTGGTGTCGCAGCTAATCCTCACATCAATAGCAGACAAACTGCGCGAGAATCGGGAATCTCAAAAACGTCGGTGTTGAGAATGCTACGTTATCATCGATTGCACCAGTACCATATTTCTATGCACCAGGAATTGCATGACGACGACTTTGAACGTCGTGTACAGTTCTGCCACTGGGCACAATAAAAATTACTGGACGATGACAGATTTTTTGCACGCGTTCTATTTAGTGACGAAGCGTCATTCCAACAGCGGTAACGTAAACCGGCATAATATGCACTATTGGGCAACGGATAATCCACGATGGCTGCGAAAAGCGGAAAATCAGCGACCTTGGCGGGTTAATGTATGGTGCGGCATTATGGGAGGAAGGATAATTGGCCCCCATTTTATTGATGGCAATCTAAATGGTGCAATGTATGGTAATTTCCTACGTAATGTTCTATCGATGTTACTACAAGATGTTTCACTGCATGACAGAATGGCGATGTACTTCCAACATGATGGATGTCCGGCACATAGCTCGCGTGCTGTTGAAGCGGAATTGAATAGCATATTTCATGGCAAGTGGATTGGTCGTCGAAGCTCCATGCCATGGCCCGCACGTTCACCGGATCTGATGTCCCCGGATTTCTTTCTGTGGGGAAAGTTGAAGGATATTTGCTATCGTGATCCACCGACAACGCCTGACAACACGCGTCAGCGCCTTGTCAATGCATGTGCGAACATTACGGAAGGCTAACTACTCCCTGTTGTGAGGAATGTCGTTACACGTATTGCCAAATGCACTGAGGTTGACGGAAATCATTTTCCGCATTTATTGCATTAATGTGGTATTTACAGGTAATCACGCTGTAACGTCATGCGTTCACAGAAAGGATAAATTCACAAAGATACATGTATCACATTGGAACAACCGAAATAAAATGTTCAAACTTACCTACGTTCGGTATTTTAATTTAAAAAAAAAAAAAAAAACCTACCTGTTACCAACTGTTCGTCTCAAATTGTGAGTCCGCAGCTCGTGGTCGTGCGGTAGCGTTCTCGCCTCCCGCGCCCGGGTTCCCGGGTTCGATTCCCGGCGGGGTCAGGGATTTTCTCTGCCTCGTGATGACTGGGTGTTGTGTGATGTCCTTAGGTTAGTTAGGTTTAGGTAGTTCTAAGTTCTAGGGGACTGATGACCATAGATGTTAAGTCCCATAGTGCTCAGAGCCATTTGAACCAAATTGTGAGCCATATGTTTGTGACTATTACAGCGCCATCTGTCACAAAGCGAAAAAAGTGGTCCAACTAAAACATTCATATTTCTTTACGTACTACACGAATATGTAATGAATAATGGGGGTTCCTATTTAAAAAAAAACAGCTGATATCCGTTTGACCTATGGCAACGCCATCTAGCGGGCCAACCATAGCGCCATTTGGTTTCCCCCTTCAAGCCAGACAAGTTTCGTTCTTTGCAGTTTTTTCGTTTGACGCTTATTTCGTGAGATATTTGGCCCGGTCACGATCAATGGACCACCCTGTACACTGATCAGCCGGAACATTATGACCAACTGCCTAACAGACCGTATGTCCACCTTTGGCACGGATAACGGCGGCGACGCGTCGTAGTATAGAAGCATGACATTTTGGTAGGCCGCTGGAGGCACATCTGCATACACAAAACACCTTTTCTCGTAAATTCCGGGAACGGGCGATGAGTTCTGACGCCACGCTTAATCACATCCCAGTTGTGTTCGATCGGGTTCAGACTTGGCATGATGGGAAGTCAGCACATCAACTGGAACTGGTCGCTGTGTTCGTCAAACCACTCCATCACCCTCCTGGCCTTGTGACATGGCGCATTATCTTGTTGAAAAATGCCACTGCCGTCAGGGAATATGATCGTCATGTAGGGGTATGCGCGGCCTGCAACCAGTGTATGGTCCTCCTTGGCCGTCATGGATACTTGCATCAGCTCCCATAGATGCCCTAATGCATGTTCTCCGGAGCATACTGGGACCACCGCCAACTTGTCTCCGGCCTGCAGCACAGGTGTCAAGTAGCTGTTTCCCTGGAAGACGACTGATTCACACTCTCCCATTGGCACGATGAATAAGGTATGGGGATACATCATACTATGCAACGCTCTGCCACTGCGCTAACGTCCAGTTCCTATGGTCACGTGACCATTTCAGATGTAGCTGTGTAACACTACAGCGGATTAATAATTACCAAAAATGGTTTAAACCTGCATAGTACAGTGTTACCCTCTAGGAGGATTTTTTAATTTGGGCGTGTGTTATTTAACAGAAAGAGGGTGTAAGTAGGCTGTTTATGTTTTCTTATTGGCAACGTTACGTAGCGCTCTGTATGAAAATCACTGGCTTTGCTGTGTGCAGTCTGTGGCTAGTTTGCATTGTTGTCTCCCATTGTAGTGTTGGGCAGTTGGATGTTAACAGCGCGTAGCTTTGCGCAGTTGGAGGTGAGCCGCCAGCAGTGGTGGATGTGGGGAGAGAAATGGCGGAGATTTGAAATTTTGAAAGGTGGCTACACTGAGACACAGCGCCAAAAATCGCGCCAGAGAGAGTATTGTTCCGCCGCCTCCACTGGCAGTGCTCATTGAGAGGTAGCTGCAGGCAGTCCTTGCTGAGCAGTTGTGGTGGACACTGCTTGTATCGGAAGTTGGAATGAGATCGGGTAGTAGTGAGTGTTGTTCCATGTTATGCAGTGGTTTGATGGGAGAGATAGCAGATGTTGTTCCAATGGAGATATTGTAATGATCTGAGTGCTTTTCGTCAATATAAATTAAGGTAACTAACTACGGTTCTTTATTTTCTTATTATTTGTGTGTCCTGAATAATGCTTCATTACAGGTTCAGTCAACAAAGCATCTGGCGTGTGTTCTTGTATTAGAGTGTAATTCTGGGTTTCTTGCACAATTATAGTATTTCCAATTTTCTTTCATCACGTCAGTATAAATGATATTTAAAAATTCTTGTCTTGTTGAAGAAGAACCGTGCCAGATGTGCGTTGAGTCACACTCCCACACACAGAACAGTTATACTTGTGCTTTGGTTTCGTAGGTTTTATAGTTGCTGGGGACTTAATTAATTAATTGTGTTAACGAAAATTTTCATTTCATTCTTTGTTGTCATTCTATGCAGTCAGATAGCGTAACAATTAGTTGTCAGGGCCACCCGTTTACGAGACTTGCGTAATCGGACATACAGCGACAGAAAATTAAAAAGTATTTGCATTACATTTTATTAAGCCCCCATGCACGTGGCGACCGCTGCTTCGGATCGTCCCTTGGAATCTTCTGATTGTAAAAAATAGTAGATAGTAGTATTGTTGTAGTAATTTGTAGTTTAGTAATTGTAGTCTATTTTGCATGTGTAGATTTGGTGATTGTCATTCTTCTATTGTTCGTTAATCGTGTTTGAAGGAAGCATTTCGTGTGATGGATATTGTTGATGATAAAGTGTCATTGTGTGTAATTTTCGTACAGTGACGAGTTTTGTATGTTTTGTAAATGATTACACGATCGATGAAACAGGCAAAAATGATGAATAGTCAGAATAACGAAATTGTTAACATGGCGAACTCGCCAACACAGGAGAACAGTGTGATGAATAATGGTGTTGAAAACAATTTAATAAGTCGGGAAAATAGTCCGGAAACAGTTCAAAATTTTTCACAATCAAAAAATTCTCAGAATACGAGATTAACGACAGAAGATATGCAGCGGCTGATGAGTGCTATATTAAATATGGGATCACAGTTACGATCTGAAATTAAAACTGATATGGCAACACGGTTAGACTCACAAAGGGAAACAATGGAAACACGGTTAGACTCACTTGGATCGCAGTTAGGATCTGAATTAAAAACAAAGATGGAAGCAATGGCAACACGGTTAAGTTCACGAATAGGGACATATTTCAACATGAAAGATGAATCAAACAAAGAAATTAGAGAAGAAGTGCAACCAATTTTGAATGCTCACAATAATAGTTTAATTTCAACAGAATTCGGACAAGAGGAACAGGACAGAGAACAGGAAGAAAAAGATCGCGTGATAGTACAAAATTTTTCAGAGTTAAATTCAAAACGTGCAATCGATAAGGAAGAAATACTTGAAAGAATCGAGGAATCCGTACCAAATGACAGACTAAATAACTTAACGCAACAGTGTGAACAGTTAACTACTAAATGTGACAATACCGAAACCCGAGTCGCGACACTTACGGAAGACGTAAACTTATCGGAGAGAGTGGAGGAGATTTCAGATAAATTGTCAAATCTTAGTTTAAATGGGGACACAGATTCAGATGATACAACTCCATTGCCATTTTCAGAAACCGAAGAGTACCAGAACATAAATAAGCATGTTGAAAATCAGGGAAAATTTAATGAACGCGTTAAAAGGGAAGTTGAGGCATTACGAAAGCAAGTCAAACAAATTGAAGGCGAAATCGTAGGAAAAGACAGCAGAAGAAATCTAGAATCACAGGTAGCAGAGGGCTTTGAAGAAAGTAATTTATTTCATTTACGGGATGCAACAAGAGAGCGCCAGGCGCGCGAACTTGACAATAATCGACATTCGGACTGGAACAGACGCGGTAGGTCTTTGTCGCCACAAGGCGAAAACTTTGACTATAAACACTTTTTGACTGTTCGGAAATTTAAGATCTTTCGTAATTCTAACACTGACATACATCCATGTTCATGGTTAGATCAATTTACGTACGCAGTTCCGCTAAATTGGCCACTAAGTCACAAACTGAAATTAATGTGCAGCTATTAAGGTCCTCAGGGGATTCACTACTCTAAGTGAATATGTGCCGTAGCGAGCATAGGGCCCCGAGCTGTAGTGGTGCTATTTCTCTTTTAGTTTTCTGTACCGCTGCCTACTCTTTCACTATTCTTTGCATCTATCGAGACAACTCTTCAACTATCAATCTATCTAGAGAGTAAATAAACAATAACCGGATATGACTGTTTTACCCAAAAGTGACTTTGGAATTTACCGTTTGGACTTACTATATTTTCTGCAGCATTCATTTGTAGTTTAAACGAAATTTTACCTGTTTATCTTCGTGACAATATTACTTCTTATGTCGACGACATTCTTATTGCTAAAAATTCTTGGAGTGAGCACAACAAAATTTTGGATTCATTGTTACGTATCTTTGCAAGAGTTGGCATTACGGTGAACTTAGAAAAATCTGAATTTGGTCGTTCACAGGTGAAATTTCTCGGTCACATTATTTCTACAGAAGGTATTCTTCCTGATCCAGAAAAACTTGACGCTATTCGTAATTATGCTGTTCCTACCACAAAACGTGATGTTCGTAGTTTCCTTGGCGTCTGTAATTTTCTTAGACGTTTTGTTAGATTGGACGATTTGGCCACACCTCGTTTATGCAAATTATGTCAAAAGCCGCCGACAGTTTCTCACAGAGCACCGTTGTTTTCTATCATTCCAGCAAAATTAAAGGACATGGCTGCAGTTGATTTGTTCGGTCCAGTGGTTCGATCTACTAATGGTTTTGCGTACATTTTCGTAGCAGTGGAGTTGACATCAAAATATGTGTGTTTTACACCGTTACGCAAAGCAACAGCACGTTCAGTATCTAACGCTTTCATCAAACATTTTCTTAAAGAAGTTGGTCATGTTGATAAGGTTATATCAGATAATGGATCACAGTTTCGTTCTAAAATTTGGTTTCGTACTCTACAGCGTCGTAAAATTAAACCAATCTTCATTTCACTTTTTCACCCTCAATCTAACGCTTCAGAGAGATGGATGAAGGAAATCAATAAATTGTGTCGTCTTTATTGTCATCAGAATCACAGAACTTGGGATCAGTATCTTCATATTTTTCAAAACATTCGGAATGAACTGCCTAATGATTCAACTTCTTTACTGCCTTTACTGATATTAAAAAACAAAGCACCGACAAATCGCATTTCTGAAATCGTTCCTTTTCCGCCTACACGGAAACTGCGGCATTCTGAAGTTGTGAACCTGGCTCTACAAAATATTGCATCTGCGGCTGCTAGAAGAGAGAAATCAGCTAAGCGTCCTGGTCGTTTAAAAATTTTGTCAGTTGGTCAAAAAGTGTTAATTAAGGCTCATCGTTTGTCTCATAAAGGAAAAGGCTTGTGTCGGAAATTTTTTCTGCTTTATAACGGTCCATATAGAATTCGCAAAATTATTCATGATAACACTGTCGAAGTAGAAACTCTTAAATCACGACGCTCTAAGGGAATACATCATATATCTAACGTTAAAATTTTTGTGGAATGACATACTTTTGAGAAACTAACAGTTGTATGTAAACACACGGAGAGTACAAGGATACCGCGCTGTGTTTTGGCGGCGGCACATACTCAAAGCAACAGTCAAGTCTGCGCGCCGCACAGGGCAGTCGTTGACCGCAAACAATCACTTCCTACGTCACGCGCCTACAGCTGATCGAGCGCTCAGTGCGAATGCACTGACAGCCGTAAATAAATACACAGTCTAATTTCTCCGATTAAAATCAGTATAAAACTATAGTGACTTGATGAATTCTGTTATTAACATTCAGTATTTTTCAGGATATGGTTCTGTAAAATATTTAAGAACTTCAGGTAAATTCTGTGCGTGTCCGACGTTAAGACGACTTGCTATCGAGAAAATTTCAGGAAAAATGTCATTTCGAAGAAGAAAGTAATAAACTAAAAAGGTAATTATTAATTGAGTTTATTTTTCAGGTAACATATTTCCACTTAGGTACGTACTTTAGACGTAATTTGCTGCTCGCGATTACGTGATTCATACTTTGTGCTAATTACATGTTCTATGAATTTGCTGGTGAAGCGACGTGCTTGCGTACGTTAACTGATTTTGACAATGATAATCCATGAATTGAGTTGTAACTTGTGTATATTATGCATCGCTTGGCTGCACTGCTTTTTCACTGATGTCATATTTTTAATTATGTGCCTGCTGTGCCTATTTATTTAAATTATAATTGTCACCTGATAAATTGTGCTGATGTGGTTAGGTATGTAAGTTATACTTTGTGATTTAATTGCTTGCGCCTTCATGTTTATTTATTAGATTACATATGAACATTTATTTGCTTACGGTTATACGATGCTGATGACCTGTTTAGTATGTAAGATATATGTTTACTGCTATGCGTATGGATTGCACATTTACACATTTCTGTTTGTTGTCACAACTACTCTTTAATTTTGTATATAGAAATGCTATTATACTGTGTATGAACATAGAGTTTAGGTTACACTATGGTACTAGTTACAGATTGTTCGCTTGGCAGAGCCTCGTTGTAAGAATTGTGCTGCATCCACTTGTTGACATTCTGTTCACTACTGGTATATTTACTCGCTATTGCTTGCCTTGCTTACGATCAGTGCCTTATATTTTTAAGATAAGAAAATGAACTGCAGTAATTCGACGAGCGACTTTAGTACAAGAAACATCATAGAAGTCACATGAGCTGGAGGTTTTATGAAAGCTGTATAAAGTATGCCAATAGGAAGGAAGCTAACAACATGACATACCAACACAGTTATTACACTGCATTTTTCGTGAGCAATTGAAATAGGAAGTGACACTTGACACAAGAAATACTCCACATGTTTGCTTCTCTTTGCCATAATTCTTGAAGTGGTGTACACACTGTGAAATATTAGGATCATTCAAACTCCGTAATCGTACTTAATTACTGAGAGTTATTCGAACTAAATCTGTTAGAGGTCATGTATGCATTCTTTGTTTATAATCCATAATGAGTAGAAGATTTTGGTCAGATGGATTACACAGAGGTTGTGTGTTGACAGTGTGTCTTCGGATTGTATGGGATGTGGAGGTTTGCATTACGATTTTATCTGTACTTGTTCGACGAAACTGACTTGAGGAAAGAGTTGTTATGGAAGTGAAATGATATTGGTAATATTGGAGTTTTTGTGGACAAGAGGTAAGGTAAATGATACTGGCAATAAGGTTTATATGTATCGACGTATTGAAAAGGTATTATGGAGGTATTGAGATTGTATGAAGTTGATTGGAGTATGGTGTATAAGAGGTAAAGTAAGTGAGGTGCATTTTTTTTTTTTTTTTTTGGTCTATATGGAACAAGGAGGATGAAGATAGCAGACTAGAACACTAAAATGGAAGGAAGATTGTCTACACACACTTTGTTAAATCACTAAGCAGTATGTATCTTTTTTTTGGAGAGAGGAAGCATTGCATATCTTGGCACACTGACAGTTGTTCAACAACCATACATTTTGATCTGGCTTGGCAAACATTGGTCTTGACATGATGACTATGACGTTGACTTAACAATTATTGACTGTTATACATTGCTGTCACTACTACTTGATACACATGATGAACATGAAATTTGACAGAAGTGGATTCAGACAGTTAACACTATACAATTACACAGTAGTACTTAATGTGGATGAAAGATGAGTGAGTGTGTTTTGTGTGTTTTCCTTTCCTAATCCTACCCACCTATCTCCTACATATTATTTTATTTGTTTGTAGTGGCTTGCACTGACACCCATAAATATTATAGGTTTACTGATGTTTGTGTACTTGTAATAGTAATATGACAATTATCTGATATCATTTGTGTGTTTGTTATGATTTGTATGTTTAGTGTAAGAGCATTGTAAAAGCATTTGTATGTGCATTCAAACTATTGTTCATGCTTGAACTGTATAAATAGTGACTGATTATGGACTGTTACTTATACTTTTTCTACATGATTGGTGCCACTAGGACATGTTTAATTTGTGATGAGGAACAGTGTGATCAGTGATAGTTGTTTAATGTCATTTGTCGGTGTCTGCACCTACTCAACATTGCTGGGTGCCATTGATGGACTGCTTCTACTGAAATGATGTTACTTCTTGCTGTCTGCACCTACTCAACATTGCTGGGTGCCACTGATGAACTGCTTCTACTGAAATGATGTTACTTCTTGCTGTCTGCACCTACTCAACATTGCTGGGTGCCACTGATGGACTGCTTCTACTGAAATGATGTCACCTGTTGGAGTCTGCACCTGTTCCACAATGCTGGGTGCCACTGATGGACTGCTTCTACTGAAATGGTGTCACTTGTTGCTGTAGCACCTGTTCAACATTGCTGGATGCCACTGATGGACTGCTTCTACTGAAATGATGTCACCTGCTGGAGTCTGAACCTACTCCACAATGCTGGGTGCCACTGATGGACTGCATCTTTGAAATAATGTCACCTGTTGGAGTCTGCACCTGTTCCACAATGCTGGGTGCCACTGATGAACTGCTTCTACTGAAATGATGTCACCCGTTGGAGTCTGCACCTGTTCCACAATGCTGGGTGCCACTGATGGACTGATTCTACTGAGATGATGTCACCTGTTGCTGTTTGCACCTGTTCCACAATGCTGGGTGCCACTGATGGACTGCATCTATTGAAATAATGTCACCTGTTGGAGTCTGCACCTGTTCCACAATGCTGGGTGCCACTGATGGACTGCTTCTACTGAAATGATGTCACCTGTTGGAGTCTGAACCTACTCCACAATGCTGAGTGCCACTGATGAACTGCTTCTACTGAAATGATGTCACCCGTTGGAGTCTGCACCTGTTCCACAATGCTGGGTGCCACTGATGGACTGCTTCTACTGAGATGATGTCACTTGTTGCTGTCAGCACCTATTCAACAGTGCTGGGTGCTACTGCTGGAACTGTGAACTACTTGTTGTGAATATTTGTATTAACTGATTTTTTGTGTATTACTGTTTGTGAAAAGTTATAAGACTCTTACCTGCTCATATTCGTCATTGCTGACGTTACCGATTGAATTGTTTAACCACATGATATTTCTGTAAACTATTATGTAAAGTCACATGTATGAAAGAATTTGTATTGCTTAGTGTATTTTATATATTAGGCTATTGAAAGGTCAGTGCAAAGCCAAAATTTTGTCTAGTTATATGATATTTACGTATTAATATGATCTTTTATTTTTGTCTGTAATTTTTTTTTGACGAATTTGGTGGTATTTTCACCACCAATGCTGGCAAAAATACCATCAAATTCTAGCCCGTGGAGGAAGGGCATATGAAAGGTGGCTACACTGAGCCACAGCGCCAAAAATCGCGCCAGAGAGAGTATTGTTCCGCCGCCTCCACTGGCAGTGCTCATTGAGAGGTAGCGGCAGGCAGTCCTTGCCGAGCAGTTGTGGTGGACACTGCTTGTATCGGAAGTTGGAATGAGATCGGGTAGTAGTGAGTGTTGTTCCATGTTATGCAGTGGTTTGATGGGAGAGATAGCAGATGTTGTTCCAATGGAGATATTGTAATGATCTGAGTGCTTTTCGTCAATATAAATTAAGGTAACTAACTACTGTTCTTTATTTTCTTATTATTTGTGTGTCCTGAATAATGCTTCATTACAGGTTCAGTCAACAAAGCATCTGGCGTGTGTTCTTGTATTAGAGTGTAATTCTGGGTTTCTTGCACAATTATAGTATTTCCAATTTTCTTTTATCACGTCAGTATAAATGATATTTAAAAATTCTTGTCTTGTTGAAGAAGAACCGTGCCAGATGTGCGTTGAGTCACACTCCCACACACAGAACAGTTATACTTGTGCTTTGGTTTCGTAGGTTTTATAGTTGCTGGGGACTTAATTAATTAATTGTGTTAACGAAAATTTTCATTTCATTCTTTGTTGTCATTCTATGCAGTCAGATAGCGTAACAATTAGTTGTCAGGGCCACCCGTTTACGAGACTTGCGTAATCGGACATACAGCGACAGAAAATTAAAAAGTATTTGCATTTCATTTTATTAAGCCCCCATGCAATTTGTAAGACTGTATGGCATTAACTGCTATATATATTATGATTATTAAGGTAAATACATTGTTTGTTCTCTATCACAAATTTGTGAGCATTTCCAACCTATTTTTTCGCGTCATGAAAATGCATTACAGAATCACGAAGCAGCCATAAAAGAACTGCAAACTATTGTTCATGAAAATCACGACACCTTGCAAGCTAAAATTGACTCAGTTGCATCTACCAATTCGGTTACGCAACTTGCAAAAACTCAAGAAAACTTAAAGGACACAGTAGATACGATTTCAACACAAATGGACACTCTGAAACTTGGTTCAGAAAAACACACTGAGGAAATAAGTACACTATTGGAGAAAGTAGCCGAACTTTCGCATCAGTTCACTAACTTATCTGCAAAGGTAGATGATGATCTGAATGACACAAGACCTGTAGCCATCACTAACACAGAAGAGTATGAACAAATTAAGAAATTCAAACAAAATCAGAATCAAATTAGTACGCAATACAAAAGAGAAATCCGGGAAGTACAAGATCAGTTGGCACAAGTAATACAAAAATCCATATTTCAGAGGACACTCGCGCTCCAACTCGGGAAGAGGAACTTAGAAATACGGAAAAGCCACAAAATAATAACTAACACAGGGCATTTCGGAAATTATGAAAGAAATTGGCAAGGTGCACCGAATTTAGAGATGGAACCGCCGACACTACGTAACAATGACTGATATGCTACTCGCCGACACGATGATTTTGACTATAAGCTGTTCATTACTACACGTAAATTCAAAACGTTTAAGAATTCTGCCAACGACATTTCATCCACAAGCGTGTCTCCATCAATTCTCTCATTGTTTTCCTCCCAACTGGTCATTGGAGCACAGGTTAGAATTTATGTGTGGCTACTTGGAGAATGAACCAGCTGTAAGAATGCGATCGGTCATTCACGATTGCCACAGTGAAGGAGAATTTTACCATGCGTTCCTCTCAGCATATTGGTCTCAAGCTACACAAGACCAAGTAAAACATAGCATCATAATGATGAAACATTTCGAACAATCTGAATTTTCCAGTCTTGTGAAATATTTTGAAGACATGTTGCACAAGAATCAGTACCTGTCAAACCCATACAGCCCCTCAGAACTCATCCGCATTTGCTTAATCAAATTGCCTGCACATTTACGACATATTATTTTAGCAGGACGTTGCAAAGACGACATTGAAGCTTTTCTGGGACTGTTACAAGAACTGGAAATTGACACTGACAATCGCGGAAATCGCGGAACGCGAAAACAGGAACACAACTACTACAGGTCACATCCGTCACAATTCCGCGACGAAAGAAATAATAACTGGACACGACAAGGCTATTCTCACAACACAAATCGTGACCAAAACAGACACCATCCGTATGACAACCGTTGGCAGAATAATAGTTACAGAGAAAGATCGCTTTTCCATAGTAATGAATGTGACAGAGACAATCAGAGAAACAGACAATATGGGAACCAAAACAATTATTATTACGGGAGACAGAATAACTTTAGACGCAATGGTCCAGCGCGCAGTTACGATTCAGGGAGAAATTCGCCACCACTTAACTGACAAGAAAGAAACTACAGG
The DNA here is from genome assembly GCF_023864275.1 of Schistocerca cancellata. NCBI lineage: Eukaryota > Metazoa > Arthropoda > Insecta > Orthoptera > Acrididae > Schistocerca > Schistocerca cancellata. Next base: position 937,259,643 of record NC_064627.1, read on the forward strand.
AACTACCGACATGACGACAGATGATGTGATCGTAACGACAGACCTGAATTGCATCAGAACTGGCGGGATTTAAACAGGGCAGGGCCCTCTTGGCAAGGTGAATTTGTAGAAGTTAGGTCTCTTAATTCCAATAACGACGCGCGTAAACAAAGGAGCAGACAATGACTCGCACCGCAGGCAGCCGCGTACGCCGGCTGGCTCAGAGAAAAATAACATAGACGCTAACCTTGAGAAAAATTCCAGTATTCTTTACCAACGTATACCACATGATAATTGCGTTAAAGTTGAAACTCTGCGTACTAGGAAGAGCAAAGGGTTACACCACATTTCACATGTAAAACCATTTATTGAGAAATAATCTGCTTTTTAACTTAGTATTTGCTATAAAACTTTTCACTTCACATTTCTAGTATGCTTTGTCAGACTTAGAAACTGTTAACATGCAACTGTGTTTTGAAGTTACCTATCCAGTCTAGAACCTAGGGTACATATTTAGACAGTAATTACCACTGCATTGTGATAGTGAACAGAGGACACAGTGTTACTGTGTGTGTACATTCTTGCTTGTTAGTTCCACGATTACGTAACGACTATCAGGCTTACATACTTAGAACATATACTGGTACTGCTAATGAGATTTTAATGCAACATTTTGGTTTACTTGAAGAAACATTCTGGATTTAAAGTACTTTCTGTGAGATACCAGATGACACAGTGGTTAGTTTATGTGACAGCTACACGTTTTATCACGACACTACTAATGAGTGACAATTTACAAAGTTGCTTTTGCGGTGTTTCTGTTTTATATCTGCACAGTTTTTCTGAATTCTTCTGTAAAGTAAAACATGTTTTAGTAGTAACTTTTGTGCTATAGCTACAAGGAGATAGCCTTTTCCGTAGGTCAACAATACGTTATAGCACAGTACTTTCCTCATCATGGCAATAAGCGTATAACTAAGATATCTATGCGCAAAGCATTTCACTTTTGTGAAATTGACTTCTGCAGAACTTAGCTTTTGGAGGACAATAACTACGACACTTCCACAGAGATTATCTTACAGCAAGACACACATTTAGCGCTGCAGGACGCGTATTTGAGTGATTAATTTTGTACTTAAATCATTTATTTTTAAAGATATTTGAAGTACAATGATACAAAGGTTTTCCATAATACATTTCATTCCATTGTTGTAATCTGTAACACCTGAGGGTATAATTACATTAATCCTCAGGGGGTATATGCCTACTTTGTGTACCATGAGTTTGGCGAGCACAAGGAGCCCTAGCTAATATGGTATTTGCTTACACAACTTTCCACATCGGTACCATATTTCTCTAACACATAATTACACAGCTATCTGATCATTAAAATGAGAGAGACAAACTTTTTTATTATGTCAGTGACACATGTTTATGCAATTACAGAGTTGGATTACTTCACACTTACGAAATTATATTTTTTCTGTACTTTGTGAACTGTTCATATTTTTTCAGACCCATTGTGATATTATGAGAGCTTTGAATGATATATTTGGTATGGGATCACGATTTTTAAAGTATGTTTGAGGCAGATGACACTTTTGACATGAGCAGAGAATTTTTTTAGGTTTTTAAATTATTGAAGGAAGCTACGACGATTTTGAGATTTGGCTGAGTTTTTATGATGTTATTATTACGATGACTATGTGTATTATGCTGTTGCGGTATGTTTATGATGAATAAGCTGATGCTATATGAGTTATTTGATTATGCTACGTATCTGTTATGATGAAATATTGAAGAAGTGTCGACGAATAAGGTAAGGAATAATGAGTGGTGTTTAGGGACTCTGGTTTGTGAAAAAGGTTGTTGGAAACCAAGAATCGTACTTTAAGAGTTATAAAATGTATGTAAATGCGTGAATGTATTACAGCGCCGACGAAAATTTTTTGGACACTGTTATAGGATTTTGTTTCTACAGCTTTGTAACGCAAATTCTTGACCTGTGAAAATTTTTTATATGAGACTGTCACTGTATTGCAAAATGGTGTCGTAAATATTTCGGTAAGAAAGCCAAGTGACCTTGACATAATGCGTCTTGAGCGGCCAGCTGTGTGTCGCCTGGAAAAAAGCCATTGGTGTGTGCCTTTCAGAGGCACAGGTAGAAAAAAAAAGGGAGGCCATTACCCTCGCTATTGACATTCCTTTGTAGAAAGCATCGTAAATACGACACCCTCAAACTTGAAATCATGATAACACTGTGGAGCTCTTAATTTATGATATTTACTACAATGCCTAATGAAATGACGAGAAATATTTTTATGTCTATACACCTGATTATGACTACTGTCTTTCTAGTTGAGAGAAATGCCATATGGCTTGCTTTATGTATTTATTTACTCATTTTGTTTAATATATAGTTTCTAGCTGCCCTGCAGCATTGGTTAAAATAAAATTTTATAGATGTACTAATATAAATATTTTATACCTGCAGACCCAGTAAAGAATAACTTTGATGTACTTAAAAAAAAAATAATAAAAAATAAAAAAAAAACGAAGGAGCACAAAAACACATTTCCCTTCACAGGAATTGCTTACAGAATTTTCTTTTCAAGTATTTGGTAATTTCTTTTGTAGAATAAATTGTGATGCATCACTCTAGTGTTAAGATGTGACATAGGTATTAAACATGGCCATTTTTACTGTAATATTTCTTCTGCTTGAGCTTTCTCATGTTTAGATACAAGTTATTGCATTTGCTGCGGCTGTTAGCCAGGCATAGTGCTACTAAATTTCACTTTGTATTACTCTGTTAAGCTAGTTTTACTACTGATTTATTTTTCTTGTTTGCTGCACAGTGCCTTATATTAGTTGTAATATCGCAATTGCTTTGCCTATTTAAATTTTCTGTCACTGATGTTTGTGTTAATTGTTTTGTGCTGCTGCATTGCCTCGTCCCTTAGTTTAGCATCTGAGCTCAGTTGATTTAAGTTAGCTTAAGAGGGGGTAGCAAATAAGAGAATGAGTTGCGATGAATTTGAAGAAATGCACTGAGAGGTTATACGAGAAAAATACAGAAAGCATGCTTGGATAAGATTTTTTTTTGGTGGAAGCAAAGGTTGAAATAAGACGAAAGATCTATGGAATGAAGTTTTGGGTTGGACTGCAGTACCAAATGTTACACTGAAAACGAACCCTATCCTTTCCATTGTGCTATCCCCCTATGTGTTTGTGTACTCTTGTATATTTGTGTTTTTTCTGTCTTTATGTGTTTAGCTAATAAGAGTTATGTTGTAGAATTTTTCTGATAATATGTTATTTTCTTTGTAAAGATGTTTAGACATGATGTATTCTGTTCTGTTTTAATGCTCATGTGTGAAGTTGATGTTTCGAAAGTTATTCTGATCTTTTATGTATGTACTCATGTCATAATTTCTGTAACACTGATGTATACACTCCTGGAAATGGCAAAAAGAACACATTGACACCAGTGTGTCAGACCCACCATACTTGCTCCGGACACTGCGAGAGGGCTGTACAAGCAATGATCACACGCACGGCACAGCGGACACACCAGGAACCGCGGTGTTGGCTGTCGAATGGCGCTAGCTGCGCAGCATTTGTGCACCGCCGCCGTCAGTGTCAGCCAGTTTGCCATGGCATACGGAGCTCCATCGCAGTCTTTAACACTGGTAGCATGCCGTGACAGCGTGGACGTGAACCGTATGTGCAGTTGACGGACTTTGAGCGAGGGCGTATAGTGGGCATGCGGGAGGCCGGGTGGACGTACCGCCGAATTGCTCAACACGTGGGGCGTGAGGTCTCCACAGTACATCGATGTTGTCGCCAGTGGTCGGCGGAAGGTGCACGTGCCCGTCGACCTGGGACCGGACCGCAGCGACGCACGGGTGCACGCCAATACCGTAGGATCCTACGCAGTGCCGTAGGGGACCGCACCGCCACTTCCCAGCAAATTAGGGACACTGTTGCTCCTGGGGTATCGGCGAGGACCATTCGCAACCGTCTCCATGAAGCTGGGCTACGGTCCCGCACACCGTTAGGCCGTCTTCCGCTCACGCCCCAACATCGTGCAGCCTGCCTCCAGTGGTGTCGCGACAGGCGTGAATGGAGGGACGAATGGAGACGTGTCGTCTTCAGCGATGAGAGTCGCTTCTGCCTTGGTGCCAATGATGGTCGTATGTGTGTTTGGCGCCGTGCAGGTGAGCGCCACAATCAGGACTGCATACAACCGAGGCACACAGGGCCAACACCCGGCATCATGGTGTGGGGAGCGATCTCCTACACTGGCCGTACACCACTGATGATTGTCGAGGGGACACTGAATAGTGCACAGTACATCCAAACCGTCATTGAACCCATCGTTCTACCATTCCTAGACCGGCAAGGGATCTTGCTGTTCCAACAGGACAATGCATGTCCGCATGTATCCCGTGCCACCCAACGTGCTCTAGAAGGTGTAAGTCAACTACCCTGGCCAGCAAGATCTCCGGATCTATCCCCCATTGAGCATGTTTGGGACTGGATGAAGTGTCGTCTCACGCGGTCTGCACGTCCAGCACGAACGCTGGTCCAACTGAGGCGCCAGGTGGAAATGGCATGGCAAGCCGTTCCACAGGACTACATCCAGCATCTCTACGATCGTCTCCATGGGAGAATAGCAGCCTGCATTGCTGCGAAAGGTGGATATACACTGTACTAGTGCCGACAGTGTGCATGCTCTGTTGCCTGTGTCTATGTGCCTGTGGTTCTGTCAGTGTGATCATGTGATGTATCTGACCCCAGGAATGTGTCATTGAAGTTTCTCCTTCCTGGGACAATGAATTCACGGTGTTCTTATTTCAATTTCCAGGAGTGTATGTTATTTCGATTCTTTTGTAAAGCCTGTACTACAAATGTTATCTGTATTATTATGTTTTTAATGATGTATTTTGTACCTTTGTTATTGTATTCTTATGTTATAAAATTGTAACTGACAGCAGTTAATCAAATTAAGTAACTTGTAAGTTCCATTTCACTGCACACGTTTCTGTTGGTCATAGTATATGGAAAATATGTGAGAAGTAGGGACTGTTAGTGTTTGCACGTGTGTTAATAATTCAGCAAGGGACTGAATAACAGCATTGCTGGTTCTAAGGACAATTCCAAAAACTTTGAGAGTGCACAAGTGGTGGTTATGGACTTGCTATATTATCCGCAAGACTCTTCAATGGTAATTGTGCACCTGCACAATCACAACAGATGGCTGCTGGCCATCTCTACAAGGACTACAGTGGGTCTGCATCTTTGATGACCCACCAGTACCATTATTTCTACAAGGACTGCAGTGGGTCTGCACCTCTGGTGGCCCACCAATACCACAATCTCTACCAGGACTACAGTGGGTCTGCTCTGTGATGACCTACCTACCAATAGTCTTCAAAACTTCGAATGACTCTGCTGTGGGTTTGCTCTGTAGTGGCCCATTACCTGTCTGCATGTCGAGAGTCAGCACTGTCTTTCCGTTGGAAGGACAACACTACTTCTTCAAGACTGCATGGAAATCCACTACTTCCGTGTGCATTTTCTTCTACTGCTCATACTTTGAGAAAAACACTGCTATTTTACTGTGATGAACGATCAGGACTGTCTTTATGGACTGTGAGAAAATTTTAGCTTTTGACCAACATTGTATCAATAAGTGTGTGCATTTGATATCTTTGTTATTGTAATTATAAAAAATTTTATCAAATCATTATTGGCCACTGCCCAAAACAATTTGTAAAATTTTTTGTGGGGAGCATGGGGGCTATGTAAGTAGGCTGTTTATGTTTTCTTATTGACAACGTTACGTTGCGCTCTGTATGAAAATCACTGGCTGTGCTGTGTGCAGTCTGTGGCTAGTTTGCATTGTTGTCTGCCATTGTAGTGTTGGGCAGTTGGATGTTAACAGCGCGTAGCGTTGCGCAGTTGGAGGTGAGCCGCCAGCAGTGGTGGATGTGGGGAGAGAAATGGCGGAGATTTGAAATTTGTAAGACTGGATGGCATGAACTGCTATATATATTATGATTATTAAGGTAAATACATTGTTTGTTCTCTATCAAAATCTTTCATTTGCTAACTATGCCTATCAGTAGTTAGTGCCTTCAGTAGTTTGAATCTTTTATTTAGCTGGCCGTAGTGGCGCTCGCTGTATTGCAGTAGTTCGAGTAACGAAGATTGTTGGTGAGGTAAGTGATTTGTGAAAGGTATAGGTTAGTGTTAGTCAGGGCCATTCTTTTGTAGGGATTTCTGAAAGTCAGATTGCGTTGCGCTAAAAATATTGTGTGTCAGTTTAAGCACAGTCATGTAGAATTGTTCTAAAGGGACGTTTCAAGGGTATCAAACATGAAATTCGTAAGAGTGGCAGTTGGTAGACAACAGAAAGACTAGAATTTGGTAAGAAATTGCAGTAACAGATTTAATATAAATGAAATAATAATAGGGTCACCAGCCTAATTAGACACAATAATGTGAAAAAATTATTTTCAATGGATTTGCATATACTCTTAGAAAAGTGACTTTCATAGATTCTTTCTCAGAAAAGTGCAATGAACACCTACGACAAACAGATGACGCTACACAGTGGGTAGCAGCACCACTCAATTGCAAAGACTAGCATTCACAGAAACAAAATACAGACTTTATCCCTGCTGACTACAATCACTACTTCAGTCTTTAAATAAATTTGCACAAAAAATGTTCTCAAAGACTAATACGAGACTGACTAGCATCTGACCAGAGTTCAGTTTAGGTTAACACATTTATACATATCACAAATGCAATAAAATTCGCAATACTCACATTTCATGTGAATTTCACTTTGTCAATGTTTCAGGTTCATTCACAGAAACCTACTCTCAGTCTGACTTATTCTGTTATTAAATATTAGAGTGGAATCCTACAAACTGAGCACTCCTTTATCTACAAATAAGCACACTTTGCACAAAATCCTCGCATTATAAAAAATGCTTAACTACAACCCCACTTAAGATCATTTAGCCCTCAAAGCTTGGAAACAACATACACCAGCAATATTTTTATCTGGATTGGTAAGTAAGGTCAAATTAAAACAAATATTCAAAAGTTTTCAAATTTTTCTGTCTCTTTCATCACTTGTGAAGCAAGTGATTTTAACCAGACACATTTAAATTCATTAGTACCAACCATTTGGCACTTTCCTATTGAAATATTTCATAGTAAATTAAAAACTTTTCGTCTGATAAATATTATGTGCCTCTTATTACGGTCGTGAAGTGAGTAGTTTTCACTGACAGTCTTACTGTTCCTACACATTGAACAATGATACTTGTAAATCAGAAGCTATTCAAAGGAAATTGGAGCTTTTCATAAATTCAACGTAAAATAAAAGAGATTAATATCAGTCTTGCACAAACAGGATACTCGGACTTAAATACTTAGAGGAAAGGACCCTACTTGGTTGATTGAAGGGGAAAATTTCATGGTTCAAATATCAGTTTTTGCAACCCTTAGATTATTATTGCAAAATTAAACACACACACTGATTCATACTGGTATACAGTTCTTACCTCCTGAAGGTGTTAGAGCAGTGGCGCTAGAGCGGTGTTGAGTACTGGTGACTACCTGGTCTCTCATCTGGCAGATTATTGCTCTATTTCATTTCTTCTTGGCGATGTAAATTTTAATTTTAGAGCCATTCCCAACGCGAGAACGTCTTTTTTTGTAGCAGTAACCATATCCGAGGCCGTTTCGTCATAGACGAGGATACCAAACGCCTCACTTGGCACCTGCAGTGTTGACTCCACAAATGTTGGCCACTGACTGCCCATTGTGCTCTCTCGCTTCCCACTCAGCCTGACCGCCACTTCCACCTTTTCTTTGCGCGCCAAACCACTTTTATATTATTCAGTACAAAATTCCTAATGTAGCGGCACCACCGATTAGGCTAGGAAAGTTAGCTTCGGTGCAATATTTCTGAGCATGCATGTTACAGCCAGGGGCGGGTCCATTGACAGTAAGTTACGCTGATCAGCGGTTGTGAAGTAGAATGGAGGCCACAGGGTAGTCGAATAGCGGAAAATAGTGAATTCAGTGATTTGCATGGCGCTAGTTACAGGCAGAAGGGCCCACTTGACTACCTAGGTGTTATGTGTACATGACTCGGAGTGGCCTGTTAGGAAAACAGAGGCACACAGATGCATATAAATAGGCGCAAGTTCACAAACAAGGCATTCAAGTGTGGCAGCTCTCCTGGACAGCAGGGCGTGTCACACTACCGGCTACACGGCTACACACAGCAGCAGATGGTGTGCTAGCATTCCAGTCCACGGCAGGTCGCTGGTTCGACACTCTGAGGCCAACGTGGGGTCCACAGCCAGCCAGTGGTGGGCCACGCCACAGCTCACTACTGCGGGCAGTCTTGTTGGCTCCCAATACATGCCAGAGGCATCCCGAGGTGAGGGCCATAGATTCGGATGCCAGATCATGGGCGCTTGTTGTCGCCACGATCTTAGCCATGCTGGCGAGGAACCACGCCGCAGGTCACATTGCAACCCACGCTCCCCCGCCCCCCCACTCCGCCCCCCCCCCCCACCCGTTAGTGGCGTTGAGGCAACAGGGGCGAAGATGCATGCTGTTATCGTCATCATACAAGGCTGACACACAGCAACGTGCTGCACAGGTTGCTGAGGCAGCCATTTTGCGCCAAGCCATTTTGAAGAGAGTGAAGTGGTGTCCTCAGCATTGTGGGACCCAGTGATGCAGACCAAGAGGTATGGGGGCACTGTAGCTGGAAATGATAAATCACTTGGGAAACTCGGACGAGTTTTAATACGGCGCATCCTGGCAGCCCATCTTCATCCAACATTCCTCTACGCTAAGTATGAACCAGTTTTTAAATTGCAGTTTCTCATATGTAAACAAATATATTTAATAAAATTCCATTATTTAAGCACACTATTACATTAAACAATTTACGCATCCCTCCAGTGATCCAAAGAACTTAACTAACAACGAGTAAATACTTCTTAAATAAAGTTGCCCTGTACCAATTGCTCACAATCGATTGTGGGGTTACAGTTGCTGATGTCGTTGTGTTAGCATTGGCACATGCTTATGTCGTCTGCTGCGGAGGCCCATCATTAGGAGTGTTCGGAGCGCTGCGTGTTCAGACACACTTGTACTCTGACCAACGTTATAGACTGGTGTTAGTTCTGCCACACTTATCCGCCTGTCCTGTTTTACCAGACTGCCCAACCTATGAGGTTCGACATCTGGTATGGGGGATGGCCGCCCAACCCCACGACGTCTTTGCGTGATCTCACCTTCGTTTTGCTGCGTGTTGAAGACACTCACCACAGCATAATTCGAACAACCGATAATTCGCGCGCTTTCCGAAATGCTCGTGCCGAGCTTCCGGATCATCACAATCTGCCCTCGGTCAAGCTCAGATAGATTGCACGCCTTCCCCATTCCACACACGAACAACCTCTTCACTGATAAAACATGCATCGTGCTCGTGTCTGACTAGCATTCACTCCTAGCCAGGTGACGCTGCTATAGGTCGGTGGTCATAATCTTCTGGGTGATTAGTTTATTACTTGCAACTCCTGGTTACTAAATGTCAAGGTGAAACGAAAGAAGGACTTAGATTGTTGTGTGATTAACGCACTATACTAGCCTAGTAGCTGAGCAGTGAATTGCAAATCCCCATTCGGCCATAGGACTTTGCTGTCGTTTCTATAAGCTGAGGCAAATCAGGTTTGTTCAGTTGGAAAGGACTTGGCTGAATACGTTTTCCATCCTTGCCCAATCCGGCTCTGCGATCTTTCTGTAAATTCTTTGTTATTGGCTTGGTGTTAGCTTATTCATTTAGAAATAAAATATTGTACCAGGTCTCTCTAATGACATAAAGAAGATCTGTCGATCTCTTAAGGCTGTCACCGGCACTTGAATAAGAGACAAGGGCAAAACAGAAAACAGCAAAAATAAAGCCGAAAACAGAATTTATACCTTCAGTGTTTCCTCTCAAGTGAAGATAAAGCGATGCGCTCACGATATCTGCAGTTCTCTGCTAACTTGAGTGTTTAAAAATACGTACATTTGATTCTGAAATTCACCTATCATGATCTAGACAGAATTAGCGAGTGGATTATCTCAATTCTTGAGGATGATACACTGAAGATCGCTTGACCTGTAATTGTTCCTAGTGACTGGTCAAAAGAAAAGGCTTTATTTACAAAGAAGACAACAGAAATAATTCACAAAATTACTGCACCAGACGACTCATTGCTATTTTAGCAGAATTGTGGATCACATTCTTAATTAGCACATAATTATCTTCACCGTGAAGTGCCGAGTGTAGAGCCAGGTAAATAAGCTGTTTCTACACGTAGGCTACAAAACAATTTCATTTATTACTGCAGTTATTACTGAAGTAACGCTTAATGTTTTTGGACAGCTAAGCAGATCTGAGATTGGAAAGTTGTCGTCAAGCAGTACACAGCACATTATACCACACGGTCAGTCATATTCAGACTCAGAAGTAATATCTTACAGCGTATTAGGGAAATGTAGAACAATAACCATGTCATATATTAATGACACAGGTTATAGTATTAGCAGCAAATCTCACGCTTTCTCGGTTTATGACGTTATATATTACCAAGATTTGTCTAATAAATATAACAGCGATATCTAGTGGGGTATGAATAAAATGTCGACATGGCACTAAGCGCTGCATCAACTTTACATCTCAAGAAACCTTGAAACATTAGCAGCTTCTGATTAATGGGCAGACAAACGAGGTCAGTTGCGTCATACATATTCCAGGGTGCTTGTGGTAGTAATCACTTCTACCTATATCTGCCTCTATACTCTGCAAACCACCTTACGGTGTGTGGCGAAGGGTACTTCTGGAACCCCTGTTCCATTCATGAATGGCGCATGGAATTATTTCTATGTCGGTTAACCTCCTTGTGAATTCAAACAACACTGCACGACCACGTGGGCTCAGCTGTAAGTAGAGCGAGTGAGAGGCTTCCATTCTTCCATGTATACTTGACTAGACGGAGATGAAATTTTAGCTGACCGCAACATAACACAATAATCAATAACCTTACACAACGTGCTGTTCTGCTCCTAAAAGTGAAGTACCTGCGTCTCTGATTGTAGGAAACGACCTGCTGGACATAAAAGAGGTATCTGCTAAAAAAATGCAAGAAAATCGGTGAAAGTTATTTGATATTGTGAAAAATGATTTTAAAAAATGTTATGTTGGAAGCCTCTCGATTGTTAGCATAAGTCCACCTGGTACAGCGTGGTATCGGCAACACTCAGTGATACAAATATGAGTCTTAATTGTGAATTATTTGATACGATAGTCTATCCGTTCTTTTACAGAGGGTATATTACACCAGGGACTGGAGTAAGGGATCAAGTGAATTTTCCCATAAAAAAACGACGGTAGATACAACATAAAATCGCAGTTAACTGCTTCCAAATCAGGAACACTGTAACGTGGTTGTAAGGTATTTTGTGAAGAATGCTATTCGTAAAAGAGGCTCACATACCATCGAAGTATATAAATTCGTGAGCGTGCTGAAAGATAATACCTCGGAATTTTATACGTCTAAAACTCTTACAGATTTTTAAATAAAAGGAATGATATTAACATTATACATCTTTACTCTTCATGTTTACGTATTTGTCACCCTCTGCTGCTAGAGGGCTCCGAATTGCAGCGTGTTACATGGCGGTGCGTAACGTAACTATGTCGGTGCACGAAAACAGCGCGCTGTAATCGAGTTTCGAATTCGAAGGCTTCGCCCACTCTCCTTCAACGTGGCAATGATAAACCACACACGAGCCCTGCGATATCTGCTGAAATTAGACGCCTTGGTTTCTCTATCATCGATCATCCTCTATAGTCTATACAGTCCCGACTGGACCCCATCCGAGTTCCATACGTTTCTAGAACTTAAACAACACCTTCGAGGACTTCACTTTGGTGGTAACGAAACGGTGTAAACAGAGGTGGTGATGTGGTTCCGTCAACAAAGTAAAACATCGTACAGCGACAGTATCAACAAACTTGTCTCTCGTTGGAAGAGAGTTGTTCATCGTCAGGGTGACCATGTTGAGAATAAATATGTAGACATGAATAATAAAGATGCAGAATGTTAATATTATTTGTTTTATTTAAAAAGATTTTAGAATTTTCACATGAAAGTTCGGAGGCATTGCTTTTCAGTACGCTCTCATTCTTGCACCAAAGATATGTGCAGAAACGACTAGAAAAGATCAGGAGAAGACAACAGGCTTCATATTACAAGATCAGGAGAAGAAAACAGGCAAAAAATTACAAATCGTATTTCAGAGAAAAGCTGTAGAATAAAGGAATACCGGCAATGAAGCCAAAGGAAGGGTTACTGGTAATCAAACCAAAGCTCTCATTCCGCAACCAGACTATGAACACCGTTTTACAGAAAATACTGCCGGCCTCGGTGGCCGAGCGGTTCTAGGTGCTTCAGTCCGGAACCGCGTGACTGCTACGGTCGCAGGTTCGAATCCTGCCTCGGGCATGGATGAGTGTGATGTCCTTAGGTTAGTTAGGGTTAAGTAGTTCTAAGTTCTAAGGGACTGATGACCTCAGATGTTAAGTCCCGTAGTGCTCAGAGCCATTTCAACAGAAAATATTCTCGAAATATTTGAGTGTTTGAATTTGTTGCCACAAATTATACTTACTTGACAGAAAATGTATTTGGCAGACTTACTTTTCAGGATTTTTGAATTTCAGTTTCAGTGTTGTACATTTTCTACGAATAAACCGTAGTTAAAGTTGTCCAGACTGTCACCGTCCTAAACGAATTTCGATAATAATCTCTTAGGATGCAGAATAAAAATACATACAAAGCTAGAAAGAGACAAACGCGTCAGACAGGAAGTCAACAATGTGAGTTACGAGAACGTATTCACGGGGTGGAAAACACATCGGATAAATCAAGCAAAAGGTTCAGGATTTCAGAAACCGAAAATTATACGTACACTGACGATAAAGGCAGTTATTTAACAAAGGGAGCTTATGTGAACACCAAAAGATATTCTGGTAAGAAAGAGAACCTCGAATGGAACTAAGCAGTCATACGAGAGTAGGCAAGAGTTTCAAGCAGGCGATAATTAAATTTCGATAAATGATATTTACTGAATCGCAGATCCAAAAAAGCTAATTTCAATACAAACGGATGAATTTACCGAAGGACACGTGAGCAGGAAGTTATTTCGTCCCATTGGAAGACAGAAAAGCCTACAGCTCTCCACAAAAGGATCCTTAGAACTATAATCGTTATGACGGACCCGATCATGATGGAACCGATAGACACACACACCCACATCCACCCATCCACACACACACACACACACACACACACACACACACACACACTACATGTGTAAGCATATGTCACATAAACTCCACAAACACTTAACATATTTCACACATATCTGCAGATATTTCAGCTGTTCCTGAGTCGAATTTCGCTTTGTAGTTTAATCTGAATCCTGAGGATAATCGTAATTCTATCCACATAAAAAGAATGCAAAAAAAATGGTTCAAATGGCTCTGAGCACTATGCGACTTAACTTCTGAGGTTATCAGCCGCCTAGAACTTACAACTAATTAAACCTAACTAACCTAAGGACATCACACACATCCATGCCCGAGGCAGGATTCGAACCTGCGATCGGAGCGGTCGCTCGGTTCCAGACTGTAGCGACTAAACCGCACGGCCACTCCGGCCGGCAGAATGCAAAAAAAGTCATGCATCTTATATATGCCAAATTTGGTTGAAATTTCTCCAGGCGTTCCTCAGATATGCTCAGAGCATTACACCCCCATCCACAATACTAGGGGTTTCTTATTATCTTTGTTCCCTGATAGCAAGTCATACATGTGTCGAGTTGCGTAAAAACTGCTTCAGGTATTCACAGAAATCCGCTGATTTCTCACGGTTTGATACATCCTCTCCCATCCTAGGGTTGAAATAGTATCAGGATTGTCACCAGTGAGTTTAACGAAGCAGAAAACAAAGCTAAAAAACTAAAATATGTCGTTATAGATTATTTTCACGTGTCATCACTTCTCGTTCTCTCTGACACCCTTTTGGATGGCAAGGCTATATTGCTATCATAGTATTTTTATACAAATAACGCAAATAATGAGTGATATATGTACTAGTGGTGGATGAAATTGCGCTAGACACATACACATACACACACACACACACACACACACACACACACACACACACACACACACACACACACACGCACAAATTCAAATGGCTCTGAGCCCTATGGGACTTAACTTCTAAGGTCATCAGTCCCCTAGAACTTAGAACTAGTTAAACCTAATTAACCTAAGGACATCACACACATCCATGCCCGAGGCAGGATTCGAACCTGCGACCGTTGCTGTCAAGCGGTTCCAGACTGAAGCGCCTAGAACCGCACGGCCACACGGGCCGGCTCACACACACACACACACACACACACACACACACACACACACACACATATATGTAATTAAAGTTTCCTTGTTAAAACGCTGTAGAAAGAGAACCGCTGCTCAGAATGCCGTCAAATATGAACAGTGTGTTATTGAAGCAGAGAGAAATGTCATGGGGAAAAAATGAAAATTTTACTAATAGACGACGCTGAAAGCGTTTTAAAATAACGGGATGCCTAGAAATGATAGGTGAATCGCAATACGACCACTATGGTTCGAGTTGCATCTTATGCCATCTGAACTGTTCAATGTGCGTGACTTCACAAGTTCGGCAGTGAACAGTTGTGGCACTGTCAGTTAGGTAATCCCACCCATCGCGGTAAGATCGTACCACATCGGATGGCAAAAATCGAGTTTTAATTGTCCTTAGGACAAAAACCCCATAAAAATCAAAATTACGCCAGTTTTTAATTGCCCTCGGGCCAAAAACCACATAAAATCCAAGATGACATCAGTTTTTAGTTGTCCTGGGATCGAAAAGAGCCTAAAAAGCAAAATGATACCGGTTTCTAATTGTGAGACCGGCACAAGACATGTCCAGTATGCTGTCCATCGTTTTCTGCAACAAGCCGAAGTCGAGAAACAGCATGTTCCACAACAGATCGGAATATCTCGGGGGTCGCATTGAGAATAGGTTGCGCAGTGTCTGCCTTCAGTTCAGTTAAATTCGTAATTGGAACATCAAAGACATCTTTCACATAACCCCACAACCACAAGTCGCAGGGATTAAGATCATCTGATCTGGACGGCCAGGCTGTAGGGAAATTGTGCCGTCCTAATGCATCGACAGCACGCCGACCAGCGCAGTGCTGCGAAACGGCATCAAGAAGACGCTCTCCGGGCTTTAATGGAAAGAGCGGGCAGAGCCATCTGCAGGAAGACAGAGTTCAACACCCCCTGTCAACGCTGTCTTGACCAGCCGCCAATCGTTGGTCGGCCCCAGTTGGGTCGCAGACTTCGAGAACATCAGTACTGGGTAATCGGAAGACGAAACATAGCCTTAGATAGTAACAGAAAGTAAATGTAAATACATGCAGGAGGCACAGGAAGAACATCAAGCCACCTCATAACGAGAAGTTAAGTTATGTTTCTTTCCTTCTTGGAAATGTGAAACTTACAGATCGCTTTGGATTCCTCTCACAGGCCATCACAACTTCTCTCTTTCCTTGTTTGTGTCGATGCTTGTAACGGCGGAAATACATATCCTCCCATTTCCATCTATTGCACTATAAATTTTTTCCTATTTTGTTACCTGAAGATATGACATTTCTGTGTCTTTATATATTGTAATTGTGTTACTATTTGTATATATATATTTATGCATTTATGTCGATGTATAATTGGTTTGTTTTGTAAATACACTCCTGGAAACTGAAATAAGAACACCGTGAATTCATTGTCCCAGGAAGGGGAAACTATATTGACACATTCCTGGGGTCAGATACATCACATGATCACACTGACAGAACCACAGGCACATAGACACAGGCAACAGAGCATGCACAATGTCGGCACTAGTACAGTGTATATCCACCTTTCGCAGCAATGCAGGCTGCTATTCTCCCATGGAGACGATCGTAGAGATGCTGGATGTAGTCCTGTGGAACGTCTTGCCATGCCATTTCCACCTGGCGCCTCAGTTGGACCAGCGTTCGTGCTGGACGTGCAGACCGCGTGAGACGACGCTTCATCCAGTCCCAAACATGCTCAATGGGGGACACATCCGGAGATCTTGCTGGCCAGGGTAGATGACTTACACCTTCTAGAGCACGTTGGGTGGCACGGGATACATGCGGACGTGCATTGTCCTGTTGGAACAGCAAGTTCCCTTGCCGGTCTAGGAATGGTAGAACGATGGGTTCGATGACGGTTTGGATGTACCGTGCACTATTCAGTGTCCCCTCGACGATCGCCAGTGGTGTACGGCCAGTGTAGGAGATCGCTCCCCACACCATGATGCCGGGTGTTAGCCCCGTGTGCCTCGGTCGTATGCAGTCCTGATTGTGGCGCTCACCTGCACGGCGCCAAACACGCATACGACCATCATTGGCACCAAGGCAGAAGCGACTCTCATCGCTGAAGACGACACGTCTCCATTCGTCCCTCCATTCACGCCTGTCGCGACACCACTGGAGGCGGGCTGCACGATGTTGGGGCGTGAGCGGAAGACGGCCTAACGGTATGCGGGACCGTAGCCCAGCTTCATGGAGACGGTTGCGAATGGTCCTCGCCGATACCCCAGGAGCAACAGTGTCCCTAATTTGCTGGGAAGTGGCGGTGCGGTCCCCTACGGCACTGCGTAGGATCCTACGGTCTTGGCGTGCATCCGTGCGTCGCTGCGGTCCGGTCCCAGGTCGACGGGCACGTGCACCTTCCGCCGACCACTGGCGACAACATCGATGTACTGTGGAGACCTCACGCCCCACGTGTTGAGCAATTCGGCGGTACGTCCACCCGGCCTCCCGCATGCCCACTATACGCCCTCGCTCAAAGTCCGTCAACTGCACATACGGTTCACGTCCACGCTGTCGCGGCATGCTACCAGTGTTAAAGACTGCGATGGAGCTCCGTATGCCACGGCAAACTGGCTGACACTGACGGCGGCGGTGCACAAATGCTGCGCAGCTAGCGCCATTCGACGGCCAACACCGCGGTTCCTGGTGTGTCCGCTGTGCCGTGCGTGTGATGATTGCTTGTACAGCCCTCTCGCAGTGTCCGGAGCAAGTATGGTGGGTCTGACACACCGGTGTCAATGTGTTCTTTTTTCCATTTCCAGGAGTGTATTATTTGTATTTTTACACTGGGTCTTGCCCAGGGAAAACTATGCTATCGAACGATTACATCGATAGGTCGTGTGGAGAACGAAAGTGTTTAGGATCTTTGGTAGTGTTAACTCTACCGAGTGGAGCGCGGGCAGAGAGAGTCTGGCTGGAGTAGGGCGGTGGAGCAGGTGTGTTGTGTGACGCTTCCGCGAGTTGCCGCGCTTTCGGGGTTTGGCAGCATGTAATTGTGCTCGAATTGCTATGATAGTTTCTGACACGGTGTCGCGGACGGGAAGCATTAGCTGGCGCACATCAAGAGCCCGTTTCGCCTGGTGACCGTGTCGAGAAGAAGGCGCGCCAACATCCAGCTTCTGCAACAGCGACGGCCGACAATGAGTGGTTGTCGCCACCTCCTCGATCGACGTCTTCAAACCTTCAATCAACCAACAAGGAAGACTGAAAGCACGTAAAGTTTTAGAACTGTATGGCAGACCTCAGCTTTTCAAACTTTTAAAGTTGTTTCATCAAAATTACAGCAACTTAGCATGAACCTTTGTTGCTCATTGTCCCAATTGCATTACCAAGCAGGGTCCCTTCCCTTTCCGGAATGAACCCGAGTGTCGTTGAAATTCAAATACCAGCATTAAAGCAATATTATTCTTTTTCACTGCTTTAATTTCAAAGTTCAGTTAAAGTATTCATAGCTGGCTACAATATTCAGATTACACAACCACAAATTAAGAGTGCGAGTTTTGTTACCGTATTTTAGCTTACCTGTGACTGCAGCTCAGCTTGGTACGTACTAAATTTTACTATTGTTAATTGTTCAGAATCATTTAATTCAAGTTCAAAGTTAAATCTCTTATTTCTAAATGGCGTAGATTCAAGTAGCTTTTGAAATGATTGTTGAGGTAGCCCAAGACTAACCTTATTTTATTTAATTTCGTAGTGCGTCAGAAACAAAGTTCACTATTAATTTCAGTCACTAAATTAACTTTCAATATTCCGGTTTTATTAATTCTTTTCCTAAATTAAGTCAGAGTGTAGCGAAATTAATTACTTCTGACAAACATTCAGTTTTCACACAACACGTGTCAACCTTCAGTTGCCACGCTTTTAGTGATAATTATATGTGCAATAACCTTTCTTTTTTAGTTAGTATAGTAGTTGTCGATAGGACTGGCGACTGTAATTTTCCCCAAATCTCAAATATCTAATTAACGCCAGTTAATTGTTAACGTAACGGCCGCACATTTACTTTCTTTATTAACTTTACCCCTTTTTAAAATTAATTTCCACCAGTTTCATTTGCATTTTTCCTTTCATTTAGATGTAACCCTTTCCTCCCTATTTACCCACAGATTAACTTCGGTGACGATTGCTTTTTCCAAATTTCCATTATGTACACGCGGTTTAATTTTTACTGTCATTAAGGTCGATAAGTGAGGGGGAGGTTACATGCTGACTCCTATAGTAGGCAAAGGAGCCCCATCTTATGTAAAAATTACCCTATCCACACGCACCCTGTTGAATGGTTGGAATGACGTTGGTGTGCAAAAGACTCTCATAGCATTTACCAGTGACAGTATAGAGAACAGGACCTGCAGGACTTATCTCCTCAGAAAATACGGCCCTACGATAAAAGATGCCGACGGCCCACAGCACTTAGTGACCTTTTGCAGAATGATGCGGTACTGGTTGACGTGCGTGCGGATTTTCTGTTGCCAAAAGGCTCTGAGCACTATGGGACTCAACATCTTAGGTCATAAGTCCCCTAGAACTTAGAACTACTTAAACCTAACTAACCTAAGGACATCACACACACTCATGCCCGAGGCAGGATTCGAACCTGCGACCGTAGCAGTCCCGCGGTTCCGGACTGCAGCGCCGAACCGCTAGACCACCGCGGCCGGCGATTTTCTGTTGCCCATACTCTGCAATTCTGCATATTGCCATGTCCTTGGAAAGGGAACAGACTTCGTCTGTTCACAGAATGTTCCACGGCCATTCATCGTCCACTGCCATGCGACCAAGAAATTCCAGAGCGAACATTTGCCTTGATGGCAAATCAGCAGGAAGCAACTCCTGAATACGACACAGACACTTCAACAGTTTCGGTAACAAATAAATAGCGTGAATTTGTACTCACAGTAACCAACTAATCAACAGCCTTGCCATTGAAATAGTAGTAGGCCATTTGGAAAGAATTAGCAACACCCCACAACTAGGGGAGTTAAAACCAACAGTCTTTAAATGTCTTGCTCCCAATTAAATAAACAAACTTACAGTAATTAAATGAATAACAAATCAAACACACTACGCTCCACTCAAACTCTTCAATGGAAGCCAAGCTAAAATGAAGATTCCATTAACTGACTAGCACTGAAGTCACACTAAAGCTCATCTCTGTGTTCCCAGACACACATGGGGCAAACTTATACAAGACAAGGTTTTGAAGGGAGCACATCAGTAAAACCGGTAGTGGAGCTAACTCGTGCCACTGAAAATTAAGGTACTAGACCGGGGCACAAGGTGGTATACAATGAGGTTGCCTTAGTGCTATACTGCGCTCCAAAATATTAATTCAAATGGCCAATTCAAAATTAAGTACACATAAACCAGCATTAATTAACGAGGAGTGACGCCAGGTCGCTCGAAGGGATGACAACACTTAATTGAAAAGACAAATGCCGGAAGCGGCAGTAACATGAAACACCTTCTCCGAGTTTTAACCAGGAGTCACTTCCCGCTACACAAGTAAACATTTAACCAAGCACAAGGAAGGAACCCTAAAGAGAAAATTCAAATAAAACCCCCAAAAGATTATAAAGGACAGGGAACCTCAACTATTTAAATTTAAAAGAATTAGCTCTCCCTAAAGGCAGTGTAAACGCGAAGGCCACACTTAAGAGGCCACCAAAATTGGTTACAAAGGGTCTTATACATTTGCTCCTTTTCTTTAAAGAAACACAAGGCTGCTTAACTTCTGCTGCCTTCTGCTGGACGTCCGGTATACCTCGTGTAGGATACACCAGCCAGCAACCCAAGCTAGGCGGTCGCAAGGCACGGCGAGCAAAATCAGGAGAGCAGACAGGCAGGCAGGCAGCCAACACACATCCTCCATGCTGAACCGGCAGACCGCGTATAACCAACTCCACATATACGTGGTTGCTTCTACCTCGTACCTCGCGGCGTCTCAACAGGTAGCCCGAGCAAACGTCAACTGCCACTCGCCCCGCGAATGCGGAAAACAACAAGACAAGCAAAGATAAGAAACATCGAAGGATCGATAATGGACATGCAAGAGACTGGCGCGCCAGTAACGAGCGCCACGGCTCAATAGCAATGCAGGATGTTCCGTGGAATTTAACGCACCGTGCTCGCAGGCACGTCCATCGTTCACGCAATTCTCCGTGCGCTACATGTTTGCATACCACCGCCTCCCCTTCCTACAATTCTGTGGCCACATCTTCGACAGGTGTCGGATCAACTGATGTGCTCCCTGTGCCACATTGCACTCCAAAAGACTCCGACTTTAAGAATTTTGTAATTATTTTCTCCAGGCCCTTAGGAGACATCGGACGTACGCCTTTTTTACTACGCGTGAGAGTGCAAGGCTTCCGCAGGGCTGCAGGCGCACAGTCATCGTTCTTGTAAAAGAGCTTTACCAGCAGCGCTCCATCCTTCCTGCAGACAGTCGTTTTCGGCGTCCCGCACTCAAACTCAAGAGCAGCTGTGTGCCACGCGTCTGCTGGTGTACATATTCTGACGCTTACCGCGCCATGTATTGGTCAAATTTTCGTTAAATTTTGTTTGTTCCAGTATGTTTCCCCCTGCGTAAATAATATGCTGTTGAAATCTGACGCCATTCTGAGCACTGGTGCTCCTTCTGCAGTGTTTTGAAACTGGAACTTTAATAATGGGCACGCTGTATATATTTTCTGAGATTATCCCTCACACACAGGCAGAAAAATGTAATGCGGACGTTAATTCATCATAATTCAGCACGTCCGCACCAAATATTTAGAAATTATGTGCACAAACCTTCATCGTGAATCAATGAAAACTGTATCAAAATCGCTATAGTAGTTACCGAGTTAAGCTTCGCATACGGACGACAAAACGTGGCAGGACTTTAATTTATAATACGTATAGAGGGTATGTGTTAAAATGTACAGATTCTGTTGGAGCTTCGCTGCTCTATGGAGTTTCGGCGGCCAGATACCGCCTCCTCTGTAGCTGATCAGCTCGTAGCTCCTATAATTGCCACGAGATGTCTCTTCAGACTTCAATTAAATATGGAACGGATGACAATACTTATGTTATACAATCATCATTACAATAATTATGAATAATATAAATGTATCCTCCTTGTGATTCGCTCTGCCTGTAAGTAAAAATCCGGCCGGTGTCGCCGTGCGGTTCTAGGCGCTTCAGTCTGGAACCGCGTGACCGCTATGGTCGCAGGCTCGAATCCTGCCTCGGGTATGGATGTGTGTGATGTCCTTAGGTTAGTTAGGTTTAAGTAGTTCTAAGTTCTAGGGGAGTGATGACCACAGATGTTAAGCCCCATAGTGGTCAGAGCCATTTGAACCATTTTTGTAAGTAAAAATTGTATCAAAATCGCTAAAGTAGTTCATGAGATTTGTCTTCACATACAGACAGAAAAACGTGGAGGGAGAGGGGGGGGGGCGACTTGGGAACATATTTACACAGTACATGCTAATGTTAAACCCGACATCGGAGTCAAGGAATCAAGATTGGTACATCCCGGCATCCCAGCAGTTTCCGTACGGAGACGCTTCATTGAAGTCTGAGTGACCATGTTACGTATTACACGAACATCTAGTCACTATCAGGGGCAGAAAGGAACCATTACGTTGTTATCATTATTCACCAACTCTCTACTACAGTGTTAATTGTGGGGTTGATTGTTGACCGAAACCTGAAAGTAGAAACAAGGTTCATTTTACCACTTCGAGTTTAAATGGCCCGGTCACATTTAGAGAAGCACAAAGATATCACTTCCACAAAAAGACGATAATTCTTGTTTCGTAGACATCTAGGTAAGCAAGGACAAAGGTACAGCTCCAGTAGCAACAGGAAAAGTGCAGGAATCAGTTCTGTCTGGTGACATTCTGATACTCGTCAATTTTGATAGAGGAAGACGTAAATGCTCGGATAAGAACTTAAAACACATTTCTCCCCACGTACAAACCCAGTTCTTAATCACTGTGGCACCTAAATCTGTGGCCGGCCAATAGCAAAACAACATTCTCCCGCGTCAATCCGCGCTTTTGATCAGTAACCAATCGCAAAATAGTAAACCTAACGACTGCACTTTTTACTGACGTAATTATCTAATATGCTGAAGTTTTGCTTATGCATAAGGATATGTACTATTGTTATTTACACCTGAATTAACTTTCCCTTTACCATAAAATTACTTTACAAATCTATTCTACAAAAATCCCCTTTGTCCACATCCATACTTCTTCGAAATGTTCCCACACTAAATCCCACTACATAACTCGTTAAACAATTATCTTCATATTAACCTTAAACCACACTCACGCATCATTCATACTGCTAAAACACATTTATAACATTTTACCTACCCAAAAAGACATAATAGCACTTTATGAAAATACTAGAACAATTTATGAAAACATTCTATTACTTTAGTGCACTCTAGTGGGCACAATCGAAACTAAAATCACAGTCCCCCTATCCAATATTGTCCTCTATCGGCTGAAACATAAACTACGTGCGCGTCTAGTCTCGCCTCACCATCTGCCACTATCCAGCCCTGAGACACATCTCCCACTTAACCGCTTCCAAGGCAGTATCGTTATACGGCGCTACGCCTCAGCGCGACCGCTACGATCGCAGGTTCGAATCCTGCCTCGGGCGTGGATGTGTGTGATGTCCTTAGGTTAGTTAGGTTTAAGTAGTTCTAAGTTCTAGGGGACTGATGACCTCAGATGTTAAGTCCCATAGTGTTCAGAACCATGTGAACCATTTTGAACCTAAATCTGTGCGTGAAGTCGCCGGCATTGTTTCAGAATGTGAACTGTGAACGGAAACTGCGAACGAAACACAACAAGGAATCACCATATTATCTACTACCATCTCCGTCGTCGTTATGTATCAAAGCAAATATTTAGGTACTTTTTCGTATAAGGTAAACATGTCCGTCTGTTCCACGTCCCTCAGCAGTACTGCATATTCAACACACTCTGGGCGGAAACGCTGAGCGCGAGCGGAAAAGCGGGTCGCAAAAGCCGGCGACCTCAAATAAGCGGGAAAAGGCCGTGAGCTGTGTGACAGCGCTGTGGTTTCCTAGCAGTACGACACCACGCGACAGACGTAGCGACCCGACAGTTGCGTCGAGAAAGTCTGGAGTAGACGCCGGAGTTTTGCACGAGGAGCAGGCCGCTTGTATTAACAAAATACGTCGTTCATTCTGCAACTAAGAAATCTATTTTAGAAGGAAAAAGAAAATAACACCACAAATTTCAATTTAATTATGATACAGCTTTTAAACATACAAGGTAATTCGTCTGATGTGGGCGGTAACGGGACTCTCTTTTGGCGCTACACTTCCTGCTCTAACTAACCGACATGCTCCATATGCCTACGCCTCACTGGATTATCTTCCTGTGATTATTGATGGTGGTGCACTGTTATTAAATGAAGTAAACAACACTCTAGAATTTCTCTTCACATTTATTAACACGCAGTTTACTTCTATGCTCAGCTTCGCAAAATATATGAGCCTCAATATTTTAACACAGGTCAGTAAGCAACATCTGCTCGAAAAGTTTCAAAAATTTCGCAAGTGGCAACAATTAACAAAATATCTGTACCCGTTGGACACTCACACCAAATTGTCACATAATAACTATAAATTTTGAATAACGAGCACTGAATAAAGCGAATAACTTATTGTCTGAAAGGATTGAATTGACTGAGAAGTTCGCTTTTTCACTACATGAATGACTGAAGCTAGGAGCCCAGCAACTATTCAGAAACACGCATATTACTGAAACTATAAATTGGTGTAATACTAAGCTGTACCATTTTAGATACAATAGGTAGTGAAGTAAGTCTGTTTAGCTAACAGCTGTATAATTAGAAAATGACAGAATAGTAGGTACTACTTTTGAAAGTGAAGTTTTGATCTACTTGGGGCTTCTCAAAGTTTGAGAAATTTTTTTATGAATTATATGGTTTTAGTGAAGGTGTATATTTTTGGAAACTGAAAAACCGGGCTTAGAAAGCTATGGCAGTAAATTTGGGAAAGTATTACATTTTAAGACTGAAACATTGTGGAAAAATTTTGAATATAAATAACTTTTAAAATATCAAGAGTTCAGGAAAAGTAAAACGTTTGCTTAAAGAGGAGATTGAAGGCTTTCAAATAGGGCATATCAATCCATAAACAGTTTTTAGCGTCACTGAATTTTGACACTCACAAGTTTTGCAGGCGTAGTAACCATGAATATTTCTTCAAATAAAATATTTCCATAAGAGGTAAATATTCTATAATCATTATCAACAGCTAAATTATGGAGCTAATAATGAAGTTTAGTAAAATAATGCTTGAATTAAAAAATAATTATTTCATGTACCTTTCGTATCAGAATTACTGATGAAAAAAACTCAGAAAAAGTTGACATCAGATGTGGCATACGCCCACATTGCCCTGTTACGCCATCGCCATTCCGATACCTTTAATTCAGCACTTTGTTTTGACATTTCTGTTATTTTCATGGTATCGTTGCAGAAGATAACATTTAGAACTCAAAATTCACCTGTCGTGTAAGTTACTCGCCAGGAAGATATTGTCTTTGACGAGAAAGTCAGTTTTTGCCTTCTGAGCCGATACTTAGTTGTTGTTGTTGTTGTTGTGCTCATCGGTTCGAAGACTGTTTTGTTCTAGCTCTCCACAGCAGTGTATCCTGCGAAAGTTCATGTTTCGCAGCTACAGCAGACTACATTCGTTTGAACCTGCTTACTGAACTTGAACCTTCGCCTCCCTCTGCAAATTTTGCCCTACCCCTTCGCCCTACACCTCCACTAGTTCATTAACTATACCTTTATGTCTCAGGATGTGCTCTAACAACATATCTCTTCCTTTGGTCAACGTGTGCCATAAAGATGTTTCTTCCCCGACCCGATTCGGTATCTCTGCGTTGGTTATCTTGTCTTCACCGTCCTTCTATAACACCGTATTTTAAAAACTTCTATACTCTAGTCTGTTTATCGTCCGTGTTTTGTTTATCGTTCAGAAAAGCTAGCCGTACTATTGTTAGCGTGCTCTCTGTATTCTCTTTGCTCCTGCCATTGCCAGTTAGTTGCTGCCCAAATAGTTACCACTAAAAATCAATACCACAGTTCTCCTTCAGTTTTTTATATTCATAAAGTACAGCTGGACTAAAAATATCGAAATTAAAGGTTCCATATTTAATCGCATAATACCAATTATAGGTAGAGTTGCCTTACAAATGTTGTCTGGAGAGCTTCTGGAATGCTTGTTTGAGTAGAGAACCAGTGATGTTATCTCTGAGAGCCCGAAAGCAAATATATCCTTGTTGTCTCGCCGTGCGACTGCTTTTTCTCCGGTGGTTTGGAGCCTGCTGTAGGTAGCGGTGGACGAGCGCTGCAACATTTTAATATAAGTGTGTAGTAATCCAATCCAGTTTTTCCTGACAATGGAAATAAAATGGGACGTTATAAATGATGAAGTGAACATTACTGATAACGATTCTGTACGAGTGAAGTAGGAGCATTCACGAGCGGCGATAGCCGTTGAAGGACGAGACAAGGAGTGGAAACCCTCTTACGAGAAGCGCCGACAAGTATGTGCAAACTATGTGGGGTGTTCGTTTGAAGGCCCAATGGCTGAAATTTTGAATGACTGGTAGATTAGAAAAATTAATTCGCAGCGTTACATACTAATTCTTGGGAAACTGGAAACTACGAGCAAAATTTGTACTTCCTTTATTTTACAAAGGTCGGAAGGAATTGCGTGAATTCATAGAAATAGCTAAGTTAATTCTCATTACTTGATTATCACCAGTCCAAACCATTGGATGGACAAGCCTAAAGAATCGTAACCGAACACCGAGAAATCACTGGAGAGATGAAACCGATCCGTCTCAATTTTCTCCACTGTATCACTCAGAGGTTCCGTTCCTAAAAGACAGATTGTTAATGGCAAATTCTGTAATAGCAGAATGGCGAGTCGTTCCGATATTCCCTGAAGTTTTCAGTGACATCCTTGCATAAAAATACTGCCATCCACTCCTCAACAACCGTCGGACAATTGTGAAGGGACAACTCTCCATATTCCACATGCTCGTCCGATGTAACATGGGTGAACTTCAGTATTTTGCAAAAAGTAAGGGATCTTTTATTTACTCTGGTTCATAAATACATGATATTTTGTAAAGTAGTAAACACTTGTTTCTGATGCTATTTCGTGACCAATAAGTATGTTGGCATAGATCAGCAAGAGTGAAAGTAGAGATAAACATCCACTAAGAAAGGAGGAAAGTGCCGATAAAAAGTGTGACAGAGGATGTGATTGGGGACTGCAGCACTGAGTTATGCGGCTAAATGTCGGATGGGTTAAAATAATATTTTTTAATTCAGTTTCAAATATTAAGCACACAATTTTCAATCTTCGGAATCTTCCTAGAGTGTCGACCCTTCAACATCTTGAGAGTGAATCCGGTACCAGACGCTAGAACGTGACCCAGCTCGACCAGCGAAAGCGCGGATCTCGATATTACTGAGGATGGAAGGCAAATGGGAAGGAGCAAACGATTGTACTGCAACACAGATGTCAATGACTTATGTTATCTATTGCACACTTTAACTTCCTTGTCACATCAACAAACAACACAACTGACTGCTAAGCTTTTTCGGGGTCAGCATTTAGAATATAGCAAATAAAACTCTCAGTTGAACAAAGATTTAAATATTTGAGCAGAAATGCATACAATGACAACCGTAATTTAAAAATTTCCAGACAATAAATTCTGAACCCAAAGAATATTAAATGTCAAGGCATAAGCGCACTCCAGTCCGTCATACAGTTCATAGCTAGTGTGTGCAACTTCGCACAAGCATTAGCAGTGATTAACGCACAGATTAATTACTCACCATAGGGTTCACTTAGACCACACCCATTTCAGATTCAGTAACACACATAAAACAAATATTACAAAGTACCTGGTTAGTAATAATGTTTACTATGAATTAGTGGACACATTTGAGGCCGCTAACTCTTAATTGATGTTCATTAACATTAGTGACAATAGTGTCGCAACTAAGGCAGTAGCCGTTTGTCGTAGGATGTCACTTAGACTTACGGGACAGTAACCAACTGAAACTTCTTAGTGTTTACTTACTTTTACGATTTAAAACACTGACCTACAGAATTTTCCCTGACAAAGACAACTCAAACTTAACCTATTCATTTATTACTCACAATATAGAAGCCCAACGCAAATCCGAATGCTAAACAATGGCAACATGGCTTCAAATAATTAACACAAAAGAATGGTCCTGAATTGGAAGAAATCCTAACAATAGCCCATATATTTCTTAAGTCACTTACCTCACAGAAATTCTGCATAACACGAACTACAGCAATTACAGGAACTACAGCCAGAAAAATAACAGGATTCCAACTACTATAGACTCTAACTACTAGCAGGCATATGGTCAGCAAAAGAAAGATTTTGTTGAAGAGCAAACAATGTATTTAGCAGATTTTACCTTATTCATGTGACATCCAGTTCCAAAAATTGTATATTTGTCAATAATTCCACTACCTAAGCATTGCCAACTACATCCATCCTCATTGTACAATGCTTGTCCTCCCAACACTGAGTCTCCACGAAGGACACAAGTCCAAGCCGTCCGCTCGCTAACTGCTAACTGCTTGTCCGTACAACCACAGAGTCTCTTGCCGAGGGCGCAGAGCGCTGTCAGCGATATTAATACAGTCTATAGAGATGCTAACATACAAACATATAAATATGCTACTTACACAACTTATGCTATACCACACTACAAATTGCTTATCTACGCTTCCAGTTAACAGTGGCGAATAACCCCTTTATAACGACACAGGCTTTAATCTGGCCGATACTAACAATGAAAAGGAGCATAAGGCAATAGCATTGCTAGTAGTCAATACATTAACGCTGATTTGTCATGGGTAGAATCAGAACGACTCTCGCTGTAGGGTTTTACTATTAACAGCTCGGGATAGTTGCTTAAGATTCCACACAGTACATAACAGAGACGACAACGTGTAAAATTCATTTCAGCATCAATAAACTAACTAATCGAGTCATACAATTTTTGATACGTGAAACCAGTACAGGACTTGAATCAGACTACACAAACTCAAAGATCTGAATAGAATGGCGACGGTCCAAAGCACCAAATAGATAAACTATTGCCGACTCATCCTCCACGAGTTCGCATACAGAACTGAAGTCTCCCGTATCACCAACCACACGGAAAACTCGCAAATCAATCCAGAACCAATTTCTCTAGAGGATGATACCATAATCAACCAGGAAGACATACGCTAACCAAGTTCACCGCAAAACCACTCTAAGTTCAGATCGTCGGTGCCTGCATCAGAAAGCAAACACTAAACCACAGGTGGTAGAACATGACCGACGCTAGCGGATGGTTTCACAATTCACCAGTGAGTGGCCAAGCCATCTGAAATTGATGATGCTTGGCGCCGAGAATTGGCTTCCTCCAACCCAGACTTAAATAATCTAATCAAAGGTCCAAGCCAACGCCCTGTCGGATCTGAGCTACCAAGGAGATCCTGGAGATCACTCAATCGGTTCCGAACAGGGCATGGAAATTGTCGCTAATGGAGGCATAAATGTGGCGTGGTTGATCGACCTGACTGCGACTGTGGGCACAACAAACAGACACTACAGCATATCGCCACTGAATGCCCTTCAAGGAAATTCTAAGGCACCTTCTACGACCTTCATTTGCTTAAGTGAGAAGCTACCGCCTGGCTGAAAGGACTGGACATCCAACCTTGAGCAGTGCAGAAATGCCAAATACATGGTCATCTTATGGAATTACACATCACTTATTATTTTATTCTATGTGATTTGATATTATATACATTTGCCGTTATCGGTACTTTATTTTATAACCAGTATGTACTCTACACATATCTTTTATCTCAAATGTGTCAGATGTAATCTGATGCTGTTTTACTGATGTAATCCGATGCTGTTTTACTGATATAATCTGATGCTGTGTTTAAAGCCATTCGAAAGAATAGTAATAATGAAATCTGACAGCCGAGAGAAACAACTCAAAACGCTTCCATTTCCAGGAGAATACTACTCTAAACGGCGGCTCTGTTTGAATATGTCACATCAGCCCTCTCATGAAATTCTTGACACCCCTGCAGTTCAAGGAAGAAAACTCCTATTGAAAGCCTGGACCACTTGTCTCAGCAGAAACTATCAACATAGATAACTTAAGTTGAAAAAAAAGAGTTCCAGAGGTCTCTGCGGGTGAGATTTGAACAGTCAACAGAAGAAAAAGTGGCGGAAACGACAATGAAAATTATAAAGAAGAACTAAGGAGACCAGCGGAGGCTACTAAATAACCAGGGAGGTTAAAGGCTGATACAAGGACCTTACTGTTAAAGAGAGGAGAGATGAAAATTAAAACAAGTGGTAGACTATTCAAAACTATGTAAGCATATAACAAAGTAAAGAAAAGCGGATATAAAATTGCCACAAAATTAGCACTATAGAATAAAGGGAGCTGTAAGAAAGTTACAAAAGAGGTTTTGATTGGTGAAAATGGAAGTAACAGCAATTGATGCATAACAGATAAGGAAGAAAACAAGAAAATATGAGGCATTTCTACAGCAAACTCTATGAAAGAACCCACGAGTCACTGTGAACATTCATACAAATAAAAATGACGAAGTCCCAGAAATCCTTCCTAAAGAAATAAGGACGGATACAAATGAAGCGCAGGTCGACAAGACAAGTATCATGATGGTCTGGCGATTTATATACTTAAGTTTATTGGTCAAGGAACAGAAAAACATTTGGCTAAATCTTCACTGCTTGTACACAAAAAAGTAGCATCCCTGCATCCTGGGACAATTCAAAGACAATTCTTCTACATAAAAATGGAGTAATCACTATTTGAAGAATTACCGTCTCATCTGTTTACTGCCAGTGATCTCAAAGTTTTCAATAAAGTCTTGACAAATAGCATCCATGATATTTTGGAAAATGCACAAAACTTAGAACAAGCTGGATTCCGCAGAGGTTACAGCACGACTAGCTATATACACGCCCTGTGTGAAGTAATTAGTTGAGTCAAAGAGTATGAAATGCTACTATGTGTAGCCTTTATAGGTATTGAAAATTCTTTCGATTTTGTCAGCCACACTCCAGTTCTACTGTGTAGGCACTACTAACCGAACAAGCACATAAACTCACTACGTAAAACCATGACACCTCAACAGCTTCTGTCAGGATAGGAAAACATACGAGGGAAATTTCCTTTGGAAGACGAGAAAAGCAGGCTGACTCTTTATTCCTCAAACTACTTACAGCAGTCTTTACGTCCAAAATCTTTGTATGGAAACAAAATTAAAATAAATGGGAAGGACTCGCTAACTTTAGATTTTCAGACGAAATGGAAATGGTTGTGGAAATCTCTGCGTTTGTCTGCACATAGCAAGGATAGCAGTGTGTATGATGGTGAAATATGACCAAGAGTTGAGCGTCACAGATATAAAAAACACAGACACTCATAAAAGGTTCCAGCTGAGCTGTCCTGAGAAACACCTTGCAAGAAAAAATCACTGTAAACAATAATCGAAAATACAAGTCTTTGTACAAATTTCTTTTTCAAGTCAAGAGGGAAGAACTTTTTATATTTTTATGGGGCTCACTTCAAGTTAGATTTTCATCGGTTACTACTCATAGATACTTTCTGATGGAGGGAAATGGCTATTTGTGCTGTTTACGGTTGAAGGTGGTAGGAATTACCGATATTTCGGGCTAATGGGCCTAGACTGACCATTCAAATGGTTCAAATGGCTCTGAGCACTATGGGACTTAACATCTGAGGTCATTAGTCCCCTAGAACTTAGAACTACTTAAACCTAACTAACCTAAGGACATCACACATCACCCAGTCATCACGAGCCAGAGAAAATCCCTGACCCCGCCGGGAACTGACCAACCAGTACCGGTCGATGGGTTCAGCTCTAAACCTATATCCTGTGCCCATTTCGATAGTGCACACATGCTGGTACTGAGATTCTCGACAGTGTCTTCAAGTTTATTGGTTTTGCCCTTAGGTACAACTAGAGGTCATCAGCATACAAGCAGCATTTCGAGTAGGACAAAGCTGATGACATATCATTCACATACAATCAAAAGAGATAGGACCTAATACCAGCCTCTAATGTTACTTTAGGGTGCCAGACTGCTGGCGAGACGTCAGGCACGAGCGAAATCATTCAATTGCAACTTGCAAGAAATTTAGGCTAAGTTTGGCAAGTAAAGTGTCAGAGGCATTGCTGAAGTCTAAGAATCATATGATAGTCGCTTCTTCAGGCCTTCATTAAGGCAGATGTTTGTTGTGCAGCGATATTTATGGAAATCTAATCGATATTCGTCAAGTATTTATTTATTTATTTTTTGTTCCGTGGGACAAAATTAAGGAGAAGTCACCATGGTCATGGAACGAGTCAATACATAAAATTATAACACGATATTAGAAACAGATAAAATGAAATATAAAAAAACATATTCAGGTGACAAGTCGTAAGTTTAAATAAAGAAACTCAACAATGTAACATTGGAATTTGCTTAATTTTTTAGCTCTTCCAGGAGCTCCTCGACAGAATAGAAGGAGTGAGCCATGAGGAAACTCTTCAGTTTAGACTTAAAAGAGTTTGGGCTACTGCTAAGATTTTTGAGTTCTTGTGGTAGCTTATTGAAAATTGATGCAGCAGAATACTGCACTCGTTTCTGCACAAGAGTCAAGGAAGTGCATTCCACATGCAGATTTGATTTCTGCCTAGTATTAAGTGAGTGAAAGCTGCTAACTCTTTGGAATAGGCTAATATTGCTAACAACAAACGACATTAAAGAAAATATGTACTGTGAGGGCAATGTCAGAGTTCCCAGACTATTGAATAGGGGTTGACAAGAGGTTCTCGAACTTACACCACACATAGCTCGAACAGCCCGTTTTTGAGCCAAAAATACCCTTTTTGAATCAGAAGAATTACCCCAAAAAATAATACCATACGACATAAGAGTATGAAAATTTGCGAAGTAGACTACTTTTCGTGTTGAAGTGTCACTTATTTCAGATACTGTTCTAATGGTCAATAAAGCAGCATTTAGTTTCTGAACAAGATCCTGGACATGGGCTTTCCACAACTGCTTACTATCTATCCGAATGCCTAGGAACTTGAACTGTTCCGTCTCGCATATAATATGCCCATTCTGTCTAATCAAAATATCGGTTCTTGTTGAACTGTGAGTTAGAAACTGTAAAAACTGAGTCTTACTGTGATTTAGCATCAAATTATGTTCCATTAGCCACATACTTATTTCATTAACTACATTATTTGCTACTGTTTCGGTATTACACACAAGATCCTTCACTACCAAGCTGGTGTCATCAGCAAACAGAAATATTTTTTAATCACCTGTAATACTGGAAGGCATATCATTTATATAAATAAAAAACAGCAGTGGCCCCAGCACCGACCCTTGGGGAACGCCCCACTTAACAGTGCCCCATTGGGACTGAACATCACTACCACTCTCAATATTGCGGAGAATTACCTTCTGCTTTCTGTTCTTAAAGTAAGAGGCGCACCAACTGTAAGCTACTCCCCTTACTCCATAATGGTCCAATTTCTGCAGTAATATTTTGTGGTCAACACAGTCAAAAGCCTTCGTTAAATCAAAGAAAACACCTAGCGTTCGCAACCTTTTATTTAATCCGTCCAAAACCTCACAGAGGAAAGAGAATATAGCATTTTCAGTTGTTAAACCATTTCTAAAACAAAACTGAACATTTGACAGCAAATTATGTGAATTTAAATGCCCCAGTAACCTTGTATATACAACCTTCTCGATAACTTTAGCAAACACCGATGGCATAGAAATAGGTCTAAAATTGTCAACATTATCAATGTCTCCCTTTTTATAAAGTGGATTCACTACCGAGTACTTTAATCGGTCAGGAAACCGACCACTCCTAAAGGAAAAGTTACAGATATGGCTAAGTACTGGGCTAACATACATAGAACAATACTTCAGTATTCTGCTAGATACCCCGTCATATCCATGAGAGTTCTTGGTCTTTAGTGATTTAATTATTAACTCAATCTCCCTCTTGTCAGTATCATGGAGGAGCATTTCAGGTAACAGTCTCGGAACACTTTTTTCTAAGAGCGCTATATGATTCCCTGTTGGGACTAGGTTTCTATTTAGTTCACCTACTATATTCAGAAAGTGATTATTAAATACTGTACATACATGCGACTTATCAGTAACACGGACATTCCCACTATGCACTGATTCTATATCCTCAACCTGTCTCTACAGACCAGCCACTTCCTTTACGACTGACCATATGGTTTTAATTTTATCCTGAGACTTAGCTATTCTATCTGCATACCACATACTTTTTGCCTTCCGAATAACATTTTTAAGCACCTTACAATACTGTTTGTAATGGGCTGCTGCATTTAGATTTTGACTGTTTCTAACGTTTTGATATAATTGCCACTTTGTTCTACAAGATATTCTTATCCCTCTAGTCAGCCACCCAGGCTGCCTGTTTGTGCTAGTACCCTGAACGTTCTGACGGAAAGCAGCTTTCAAAGAGCACGAGAAAAGTCTTGAGAAAAGCATTATATTTATCGTCTACTGTATCAGCGCTATAAACATCTTGCCACTCTTGTTCCTTGATAAGATTTACAAAGGTCTCTACAGCAACTGGATCAGCTTTCCTATATAGCTGATGACTATATTTAACACGTGTTGCAGCACAAAAATGTTTTAGAGTTAAAATTTGTGGATCATGATCTGAAAGGCCATTCACCTTTTTGCTAACAGAATGCCCTTCTAGTAATGAGGAATGAACAAAAATGTTGTCTATGGTTGTTCTACTGTTCCCTTGCACTCTCGTTGGAAAGAATACGGTTTGCATAAGATTATATGAATTAAGGTCTACCAGCATCCTCTTCCTTGCACAATCACTTATACAATTAATATTGAAGTCACCACATATAACTAACTTTTTGTATTTCCTATAAAGTGAACCAAGAACCTCCTCTAGCTTCAGCAAAAATGTTGTGAAATCGGAGTCTGGGGATCTATAAATAACAACAGTTAGAAGTTTAGCTCCATAAAATTTAACCACACCCGCACAACATTCAAACACCTTCTCAGTGCAGTACTTTGAAACGTCAACTGACTCAAATGGGATGCCGTTTTTCACATGCATGGCTACTCCCCCACACCGCAAAGGGCTCCTCGAAAAGCTGCCAGCCAACCTGTATCCTGGTAAAGGAAGCCTCTGAATTATCTCCTTATTTAAGAAGTGTTAAGATATACCAATAATTTCAGAGTCAACATCTATAAGCAGTTCACTAACTTTATCTCTAATACCTTGTACGTTTTGATGAAATATACTAATTCCCTCATTACTCGGATACCTAAGTTTTGTCAAAAGTGGTTTCTTTGTTAGAGAGACTTCCCTTAAGCAGGAATACCTATCAGCTGACTTCAATCTAAAAAAGGTGCTGCTCTAACACCCACTACTGCAGGAATTTTCCCATGAGTGATCCCACCAACCCCACTTATGCTGTCACCTATAAGCTTTCCCAAACTCCCCTTCCCATACCTGTTGAGGTGCAGGCCATGTCTAGTGAAACCCGTCCTGCTGATAGACTCCACCGACACCACTGAAATGTGACCCATGCTTTCTGTCATCAGCGCACCCCCAAGTCTCATGTTATTACGCCTGACGGCTGTATTAAGATTAGGCCGATCGTGACGCTGAAACAGTACCACGAAATGCACATTCGTTTTGCCAGTCTGAGTGGCTATCTTTTCCAGGTCACCATCTATGTCATACTCCCCATCCCTATCAATATACTATTACCAGCGCCACCCACAATCACTACCTGATCCTCTTTCGTAAAATCCCTACATAACCCCCCTATGTTAACAGGCACCTGAGCCAATCCTGCATTAGTCTTCACAATGCTGGTGACCTGGTACTCACTCCCCAGCACTTCCTGCAACTGCTGGCCTACACCTCTGCCATGAGAACTACCTAACAGCAGAACCTTCTTCTTCCTCTTCGACTTTGCAACTGTTCTAGCCACCGTAACTACTGAGGTCTGCTCCATACTTCCTACATCTACATCTACTAGAGATTCCTCTCCACTAGACTCTGACAGTTGGTCATATCTATTGTAAACACCAATAGTAAAACTATCTGAAAATCTTCTTCTCCTAGCAGATCTCTTGCCAACAGCCAGCTCCCATTCCCCAACCCCCTTCTCCCTCCTCATCCTATCTAGCTCCTCCTGTGCGTTTTTCAACTGCACCTGAAGGGCACAGATCTTACGCTCCTGCTCCTCTATCAACTTACTTTTGCTACATAACCTGCAGTTCCAGGAGAGGATCTCACCAGAATGCCCACTGGCTTCCCCACTGCATTCTCCCCAGTGAAAATACTTCGAACAAGTCTCACACCACAACCCACTACTCACGAACCTACGGCAAATCCCACACTTCTCACTCATTGTAAAATTTTACTTTTTCTAAGTTCCGCTACTACAATAAGAAGATGTTAAAAACCTGACTACAATAATCACAAATTTACTCTACAAGGGAAGTAACTACTATTATTAACAGTATTAATAAACAACAAATGTGAATATAACAAAAGACTAATACAGAAAGAGAATCAAACGTCTAATGACACAGTAACGAAGCTGAAAACAGTTCCCAAAAGATTCTTCTGAAATTATTTCACCAGAAAACACAAAAAACACCGGTTGAAGACTACTAAAGTTCCTAAATAAACCACTATACACAAACAATTAATTAGTACTTAGCTTTCGATGCGCCGCTACAGCTGCTACTGGTCAGCGCGGAATGTAAATACAGGTAAGAGGTTACGTTGCTCGATACGAAACACACACAAATATCAGGTCACAACACAAGAAAGGCAGAGGTGAATGAAGAAACCAGTAATAAGTCACTTATATAGTAAATATTATCACAAAAACCGTTAAAATGTGTATCTGAAACCTAAAAATACATAAAAACTTTGAGAGCGATGTCACACAGAGTCACTCGTTTATGACGTCACACCAAAGACTCAAGTAGGTTGTTTGTAGCTAGGTATTTCGTTATCTGGGCCTGAACTGTGTATTCTAAGACCTCGGACAGCGCAACAAGCCTGCTGCAAATCAGTAATCAGAGGATGCTATGACAACGTCCTTCTTAAGAAATGCTTAACTAGTCCCTGTTTCCAGACCTCAGGGAAATCACTTGTGGTTTAGGAGTGGTTGACGATATCCGTTATAGTGGACAGTAGTGGATAAGCAATAAGCTTCATCATTTGGACTGTGATGCTAACATGTCTATTTAATGCTGATCTGATAAGCATGATGGCTTTTACGACGGTATTACAAGTAACAAGCTTTAGACAGAATTTTTCTTGGCTACACTCGCTTAGCCTCATTAAGTAATCAGTGAGTTTCCCTATCATTTGCCGTTCAGTTGTGTTGTAGGTAATGGGAAGTAACGTTTCCATTCTTGGGCTAGGACAATGGGATCAGATGTAGCTTTAACTTTGTGTATAACAAGGCCACGCAGGTGTTTCCATAGGACAGCTGGTCTATTTCTGTTGTTGGTTAATGTATGGGTATGCCTGAGTTTAGTATTGCTCACGGCTTGACTGACTCTGTTCCGCATCTGCCTGTAAGCAATATGATTTTCAGGCACAGGGCGCAGTTTGTATGTCCGATGTGCAGCGTCTCTGACATGAGCTGTTTTAGTTCTTCAGTTAGTTAACCGTTAAAATTTATCGTGAAACCTTCAGCTGTAATTTATTTTGCACAATTCGCTATTAGTTTTGGTCAATTACCATTATAAAGCTTAGCTGAAATAAACGGCAGGAAAGTTATACCATAAGTTGAAAAAAGTGATTTGCTCTTTTAAGCCTACCAAAATACATACAACATTTCACAAAAAAATAATTGTGTACGATAATTTTCCTCAAGAAGACACCTAGCTGTCGACGTGGATTCCATCTTGGCGAACATTATCGTACACAGCTATTTTTTTAAGAAATTTTTTACACACTATAGTGGGCTTAAAGAGCAAATTACTTTTGTTCAAATTATGGTATAACTTCCCTGTCGCTTTTGTCAGCTGTGCTTGACAATGGTCACTGATGTATGTTCCATCTATGCTACTAATTGAAGGCAGTTTGTTTATTGTCATACACGTTTCGCTTCTTTTATTTGTGAAGCATCTTCAGTGGCCTGTAATACATGTGTCTTTTTACACATATAGTAAATGTTATAGTTACAATATGTTTCTATGTTACATTTTGTCGTGTTGTTCTCTTTTTTTTTAGGTTAGAATCCACTTTTGTACCACAAATTTAGTTATGTGAAACTATTTTTTGGTGATACGATTTCTCCATGCTCCAGTTAAGCGATTTTTGGCCTTCTGTCGCCCTCATTTGATTCGACACAACGCATACCTCACTTACACTTTGTAGAGGGTGCGTCAAAAAAATGTATACACAATTTGAATCGTCATAGAAAATTAATTCCCGTTATACGATGTTAAATTTCTGGAAATGGAATGCTTAAAGTCCAATTGGAAAAATAAATGTACTTTGCAAATGTGATTAATGTTCAAACTGGTAGCGTTCAGCATCAATACATTTCTGAGTACGAGTCACCACTGAATCCGTACATCGTACCAAAGTGTCCAATGAGATTTCTGTGCACACTGCCTGAATCTCATTCCAAAGTGTATCCAGGTTACGTGATTTTCGTTTGTACACCTCATCTTTTACTGTGTCCCGTAAGAAGAAATCCAGCAGCGTGAGGTCTGGAGAGCGTGCAGGAAACTCGATTGGTCCCCAGCGTCCTATCCACTGGCCTGGCACATTGTGATCCATGTATGCTCGTACATTCTATGATAGTGCGGCGAGGCGCCATCTTGTTGAAATAAAACTCATCATTACTGTATAATGCACGAATGGCAGGGAATATGGAGTCAGCAAGCATTGTTAGGTACGTTTCTCCAGTAACAGTACCTTCAAAGTGGAAAGACCCAGTGAGCCCCCTTGCAGACAAACCACACCACACATTTACACCAGGCAAATTCACAGCCTTTTCAACTGTACTGTGAGGATTATCTTCAGCCCAGTACACACAATTGTGCCTATTGACAGTCCCATTGAGTTTGAATTGTGCTTCATCCAACCAAATTATGCTACCCATAAATCCCGGTTCACATCTCACCATCTGAACCCATTCACAAAATTCTAACCTTCGATCTGGATCGTTGTCACTTAGCTGTTGCACCAGCCTTGGAATGTACACATGGTACTTGGCTTTCTTCAGAATGCGTAGCACACTACTAGCACTTACATTACTCTCACGTGACGCTTGCCTTGAAGATTTTTGAGGTGAACGCTGAAACAGTTCCAAGACCGCAGTTGTGGAATCATCACTTGTAGCTGTATGAGGTCGCCCTAATCGACCTTTATGCACATCACACACTGTTCCATGAATTTCGAATTTGTCTCGTAGAAGTGTAATTGTTAACCTTGAAGGTGGTCCTGTACCAAACTCACTTCTCCACTGTCTTCGAACCGCAGCTACATGCTCAAACTTCCAGTACCACTCAATTATCTGATTCTGCGCTTCACAGCTCAAACGCACGCCCGCCATGTTGCAGTTACTTCCTTGCCACTGCTGCCACCTGTTGAAGAAACATAACATTACTTTCTCACAGATATTTAACCTTGTAGAACGGGAAATAAATTGTCTATGACAGTTCAAAGTGTTTGTACATTTTTTTGATGCACCCTGTATTTTGTGTTCAATATGTATGTGTTTTCGGTGTGTTAGGGTTGACAACTGTCTGTGTGTTTGTCTCTCATCTTTTGTTTTTCTGTTTGTGTCGTGTACGTGGTTTGACATTTTCATTTGTGTGTGTGTGCGTGTGTGTGTGTAAATACGTCGTTCTTTGTAAGAGCATGGTTTTTATTTCCTTTTTCTTTCGTTTTTAAATTAAATGGATATTGTGTGTGTCTGTCTATTGTGTGTGTGTGTGTGAGAGAGAGAGAGAGAGAGAGAGAGAGAGAGAGTGAGAGAGAGAGAGAGAAAGAGACACACACACACACACACACACACACACACACACAATACACGCAAAATATCCATTTAATAAAAGAAAAAAAACTCATTCTCTCACAAAGAACGACACATTTATACAGAACAAAATGCACTCACACACACACACACACACACACACACACACACACACACACACTCACACACACACATTCAAAACAAACGTAAATGTCAAACCACACACAATACACAAACAAAAGACGAGAGATAAACACAAGAGACAGTTGGCAAAACTACACACTAAAAACACACAGATGTTGAATGGAAAATATAAAGTGCAATGATGTATGTGATGTGTTGAATCAAATCTGGGTAAAAAAAAGGCCGGAAATCGGCCAACTAGAGCATGGAGACTAATGACCACATCTGTAGGACCACACAAATGGGCTGACAACGTTGTAAATCATAAGTAACACCGAACGACAATTTCACATCACGAAATTTGTGCTACAGTAGTTGATTCTAAACTATAAAACAAGAGAAAATCATGACAAAATGCAATACAGTAACATACTGTAACTGCCACATAGTACATTTGCCATATGTATGGAAATAAACATGTATTACAGGCCACTGAAGATGCTTCACAAATAAAAGAAGCGCAACGCGTATTGCAATAAACCAGCTGCCTTCAATTAGTTGTATAGACGGAACATACCTCCACGAATTTGGAAGCAACTAAGGAATGACGGAAAACAGAAAAAACATTGATAAAGGTCATTGACCGAAACCAGTAGTGAATTGTGCAAAATAGATTACACCTGAAGATTTCACCATGAATTTTAACAATTATTTTTCGGCTTAATATCCCCATCCGCAGACATACATTCAGTTGACTAAGGTGCAGGTTTCCTTCTTTCTTTTCCTTTATTTTGTGGAGCGTATTTGTCATACATTTGATTAAGTTTGTTAGTAAATGCATAAAGATTTTCGCTTATATCGAATAAGGTAATAGAAGACGTCCCCCAAACTATTTCTTGCACCTCAGTTTCATGCTCAGATAAACTCATGCATTTGAAGTCTCGGTAGGTGATCAGCTGTGGTTTCTTTCTGGGACATTCTAACGACTACGTCATAAAAATTATGTAATGTGCAGACATGCCAGGGGCAGATATTTGAGAAATATGAATTACTCTGCCTGGCGAATTTGTTTTATATATGAGAGATTAAGCACTGTTTATATGATGAGTAGAAGAAAGCTGAAGTAGCGACATGTTTGAAGAAAAAGTATCTGCGTAAATTTCGCACTGAAGGGACTTTTATGTAGAAAATTTATGTTAGTGTCAGCAGCTATAATTATACGTTCGTATGTCGATTAGAGACTTGAAAGAGAGTTTAGAAGGAGGCAAACCTATCTACTCTAGGTGTTTGTAGAGGAGACGTATGAGGCACATTCTCTTACTGGTTTGACCTGTACGAACATGTATTTCGTCTGTTTGCTTTCATTGTTTTTGGACTGTGTAGCACAGTAGGTGATAAATCGGACTGTATGTACGCTAATAATCAACCCTCTCGTCTGTTACATGTGTCTTGTCTCAGAAAGATGTAGCCGCCTAGATTTACTTCTGGAAAGCTGGCCGTTGTGGCCGAGCGGTTGTAGGCGCTTCAGTCCGGAACCGCGCGACTTCTATGGTCTCAGGTTCGAATCCTGCCTCGAGCAGCAGGGATGTGTGTGATGTCCTTAGGTTAGTTAGGTTTAAGTAGTTCTAAGTTCTAGGGGACTGATGACCCCAGATGTTAGGTCCCATAGTGCTCAGAGCCATTTTTTGATCTTGTGGGAATGCTTGGTCTGAACCAGGTTTCTGACGGAAGCAATACATGGGCGTGTTTCTATGTCTTGATATA
The DNA here is from genome assembly GCF_023864275.1 of Schistocerca cancellata. Taxonomy (NCBI): domain Eukaryota; kingdom Metazoa; phylum Arthropoda; class Insecta; order Orthoptera; family Acrididae; genus Schistocerca; species Schistocerca cancellata. The sequence goes on from NC_064627.1 coordinate 937,301,338, forward strand.
TATGATGGAAAATGTGGACATGAGCTGGCAGAGACTGGACATTGGCATTTGCTACCTACAGTTTGGTGTGTTCATGTAACGAGTGTGCGAGGATGACGCTGCTGGACACTTGCGACTCTGGGTCAACACTGTCAAGGGAAAAAAGCGTAACGAAAGCCGCTGATGTGGGGGAGGTGCAGGTTCTCGGAAGTGAAAGCGGCAGATATCTGTAGGCAGGAGGGAGGTTTTGTGACCAAGGCCAGCGGAGTCTGCAGAAATCGTTAAGGAAGACGTTCATGAAACTGACAGAAAATGTCAATTTTCAGTTTCATTTTTTATTAGTATAACTCACGAACAATAAGTTCCTGAAGTTTCAGTGACGAAATCGCATCTGAAGTGCCTGAAAAATAGTTAAATGTGTGATGTTATCTTCCTGCCATACCAACTTTCTGAATCAACCCTTCAGTATGAACTCGGTGAACAACGATTCCGTGGATTACCCGCAGGTAAGCTTGCGTGGGATATATATATATATATATATATATATATATATATATATATATATATATCCCACTCCTGGAAATTGAAATAAGAACACCGTGAATTCATTGTCCCAGGAAGGGGAAACTTTATTGACACATTCCTGGGGTCAGATACATCACATGATCACACTGACAGAACCACAGGCACATAGACACAGGCAACAGAGCATGCACAATGTCGGCACTAGTACAGTGTATATCCACCTTTCGCAGCAATGCAGGCTGCTATTCTCCCATGGAGACGATCGTAGAGATGCTGGATGTAGTCCTGTGGAACGGCTTGCCATGCCATTTCCACCTGGCGCCTCAGGTGGACCAGCGTTCGTGCTGGACGTGCAGACCGCGTGAGACGACGCTTCATCCAGTCCCAAACATGCTCAATGGGGGACAGATCCGGAGATCTTGCTGGCCAGGGTAGTTGACTTACACCTTCTAGAGCACGTTGGGTGGCACGGGATACATGCGGACGTGCATTGTCCTGTTGGAACAGCAAGTTCCCTTGCCGGTCTAGGAATGGTAGAACGATGGGTTCGATGACGGTTTGGATGTACCGTGCACTATTCAGTGTCCCCTCGACGATCACCAGTGGTGTACGGCCAGTGTAGGAGATCGCTCCCCACACCATGATGCCGGGTGTTGGCCCTGTGTGCCTCGGTCGTATGCAGTCCTGATTGTGGCGCTCACCTGCACGGCGCCAAACACGCATACGACCACCATTGGCACCAAGGCAGAAGCGACTCTCATCGCTGAAGACGACACGTCTCCATTCGTCCCTCCATTCACGCCTGTCGCGACACCACTGGAGGCGGGCTGCACGATGTTGGGGCGTGAGCGGAAGACGGCCTAACGGTGTGCGGGACCGTAGCCCAGCTTCATGGAGACGGTTGCGAATGGTCCTCGCCGATACCCCAAGAGCAACAGTGTCCCTAATTTGCTGGGAAGTGGCGGTGCGGTCCCCTATGGCACTGCGTAGGATCCTACGGTCTTGGCGTGCATCCGTGCGTCGCTGCGGTCCGGTTCCAGGTCGACGGGCACGTGCACCTTCCGCCGACCACTGGCGACAACATCGATGTACTGTGGAGACCTCACGCCCCACGTGTTGAGCAATTCGGCGGTACGTCCACCCGGCCTCCCGCATGCCCACTATACGCCCTCGCTCAAAGTCCGTCAACTGCACATACGGTTCACGTCCACGCTGTCGCGGCATGCTACCAGTGTTAAAGACTGCGATGGAGCTCCGTATGCCACGGCAAACTGGCTGACACTGACGGCGGCGGTGCACAAATGCTGCGCAGCTAGCGCCATTCGACGGCCAACACCGCGGTTCCTGGTGTGTCCGCTGTGCCGTGCGTGTGATCATTGCTTGTACAGCCCTCTCGCAGTGTCCGGAGCAAGTATGGTGGGTCTGACATACCGGTGTCAATGTGTTCTTTTTTCCATTTCTAGGAGTATATATATATATATATATATATATATATATATATATATATATATATATGTGTGTGTGTGTGTGTGTGTGTGTGTGTGTGTATGTATGTACATACTCTTTGGTTTCATGGATCATCAGTGACTTCGTTCCGTATCTTAGAAGCAATGGCAAAACAGCAGCTTTGTTTATGAAGAAGCAGTTCTTGTTTAGCCAAATTTTAAATGCTAGAGTCGTCAGAATTGCGATTTATCATGGAGTTATTGTAATTAATGGTGGGAACGTAGAGTGGATGAAAGTATTAGAAAGAATTGGCCTTAAGGTAGGAAATTTCACTCAAGACCTGTTGAGACAAATATATTTGCAGCGCCTCATTGCAGCAGAAAAGTCAGTTGAAGACCTGCTAAAGGGAAGAAGGCACAAAGAAGGAAACCAGAAGAGAAGCCTCGAAGAGGAAGAGGATCCAGAGTACAAGTCTGGGGTCTTCTGAAGAAGTGACATAAGAAAAACGTTAGGTTGAACTTTAAATAATTTAAAGTTAAACCTAACCTTTTTTCTGAAGTCACTTTTTCAGAAGGCCCCAGATTTGTACTCAGGGTCTTCTTTCCTCTCAAGGCTTCTATGCAAATATTGCGTTTCCTGAAAATTATGTTTCTGACAGTTTATATATTTTTCCTTAGAATCTACGTAGGCCAGAGTTTTGAAATGTAAACTTATTTATATAGACGCAGTAAATTTTGTTGCAAGATCAAAATGTGAAATTCTGAGTGTAGGCTGATATATAGGGCAAAATACTTGGAATTTTACATAAATTTTGTATTATATTTACAGAATTATAAATTTAAAAAAGTATAAAAGTCTCCTAATCGATATTTTAAAGAAAACACCATGAGAGAAGCTTATTATGTGCAAGGAGATTAAACAGAGAACATTTTGTAGAAAGCTCTTGAATAATTTCTGCGAAAAGGTGCATATATTATTTTTTGAAAATATATTTTTAAATTGCACAAAAAATTTAAATATACATAGTCCAAGAAACTCAACAGTAGATATGTTAATTTAATGTGAAGCATCGCACACAGTTTCGTCGCTGCATCTTCAGAATTGAGGATTTGGTGCATATTTTAAATAGTGTTTGTTTTTCATGAACGAACCCCCCCTTAAAAAGCCGAATTGTGACAGGAAAAGAAAGTTTTTAACAGAGTTAGAGTAGTCTGAGTGCAATAGTATCGAGAGCAAGATAAATGGAATAAAAAGAGAATGTGCTATTAATGGTGCTAATGATGAGTAACAACAATAAAACTATTATAAAATTTTCTAGAAAAAAATCTGCTGTTATGTTACTGGTTCAATAAATGTGGACATTTAGCCACACACCTGTGCAGGTTTTTCACCTATTCAGAGAACTTACCAGACGGTACATATATGAGGAGTAATAACAAGTCTTCAGACCGTAAGCACCTGTACCACGAGATGATGGACCCGGAATAAGGCGGTACATGGATTACCAGGCAACAATAAACTTCTGACTACTTCGTATACCCTTTCCTCAGTATCAGTACACACATAAGGCGGCTTTGACGAGAAAAATTGTTTCGACAAATGTTTTCACTGGTGATTATGTTCTGACAGATTTTGTGTTATCGAGGTAGCAGACAGCAGATGCTGAGCACCCCCATTTGACATTTCTTGCCTTCCATTACATTCCTGTCGTCTGCAGCCTTCTCGCATATAAAAGAAGTTTTGTCTGCAGAAGCAAGCAAAAAGTACACGGGAATCTCCCTGTAAGGCAGTAGTATGTAATAGGAGTGTCAGTTCGAAAAGCAGACGCGTCCTGTTCTTTCTGGCTTCGTCCCTGCTGTCAGCTGCAGGTTGTTCCCTTCCACAGTGCTCGCTACTCTTGACCTTTCTGCTCTCCAGGTGCGGGCGACGCCAGATAGCAAATACGTAATAATAATAAAAAATCTTTTCCTTAACATCGATGCACAGCGAATCAAAATTTTTCTGTGCCCCTGGATACTGACACTTCCCGTTACATAACCGCCGATTTCCTATCAGAAAGTCATCGAGTAAAACAGAAGTGATTTCAGGCGTTCCCCAAGGTAGTGTTATAGGCCCTTTGCTGTTCCTTATCTATATTAACAATTTGGGAGACAACCTGTGCAGCCGTCTTAGGTTGTTTGCAGATGACGCTGTCTTTTATCGACTAATAAAGTCATCAGAAGATCAAAACAAATTGCAAAACGACTTAGAAAAGATATCTGAATGGTGCGAAAAGTGGCAGTTACCTTAAATAACGAAAAGTGTGAGGTCATCCACATGAGTGCGAAAAGGAACTCGTTAAACTTCGGTTAAACGATAAATCAGTCTAAGCTAAAAGCCGTAAATTCAACTAAATACCTAGGTATTACAATTAAGAACATCTTAAATTGGAACGAACACATAGAAAATGTTGTGGGGAAGGCTAACCAAAGGCTGCCTTTTATTGGCAGGACACTTAGAAAATGTAACAGACCTGCCTGCACTACGATTGTCTGACCTCTTTTAGAATACTGCTGCATGGTGTGGGATCCTTACCAGGTAGGACTGACGGAGTACATCGAAAAAGTTCAAAGAAAGGCAGCACGTTTTGTATTATCGCGAAATATGGGAGAGAGTGTCACAGAAATGATACAGGATTTGGGCTGGAAATCGTTAAAAGAAAGGCGTTTTTCGTTGCGACAGAATCTTCTCACGAAATTCCAATCGCCAACTTTCTCCTACGATTGCGAAAATATTTTGTTGACACCGACCTACATAGGGCGGAACGATCACCACGATAAAATAAGGGAAATCAGCTCGCACGGAAAGATACAGGTGTTCATTCTTTCCGCGCGCTATACGAGATTGGAATAATAGAGAATTGTGAAGGTGGTTCGATGAACCCTCTGCCAGGCACTTAAATGTGATTTGCAGAGTATCCATGTAGGTGTAGATGTAGATGTAGAATCCCACTGCTATCATGCATTCGGCACATCGCTGCTTACCACGGAACCTAATCGAAAATCACGAGGGTCATTCCGAAAATCAAGCCTCGTAATTTTTGTGTTGACCACGTCACACTGAAGCAGTAAATTCTTTTAAGCCTTCCGCTGATGTGTCATATGTTTCGTTTTTCTGCGACACGTCCACATCTCCATATATACTCCACAAGGCCCAGTATGGTGCATGGCGGAGGGTATCTTGTACCATTATTAGTCATTCCGTTTCCTGTTCCACTCACAGATGGAGAAATGGAGGAACGACTTTTTCTGTGTGCCTCTGCAGGAGCCCTTATTTCTCTTACTTTGTCTTCGTGCTGACTCGACTTTTTGAGATTAATAAAGTAACTAGTGACAGAGCACTCAAGGCTCACGAGCATTGCATCATCAAACAAGTAGCTTCCAACTTAATTTACGTGGCCAGAAACTAATTGTACATTGCAATTAAAATAGGAAAACTGAGGTTGGTCGCATTACAAAATGAAAACAAGTTTGAAGTACAATGGTCCAATTATTATAGGGAAAAAGATACATCGAGTATACTTCCATCCCTATTATGCCGATGCCAGAACAAGAAGAAAGGAAAAAACCTTGTGTCACGTCTTTCTGATATAGAACAATTACAATTATCCTAGAACAAAGACTTATATAATATCAGTGTGTTAAAAATATTTTTATTCCAAGACTTTGCTTTTTCTTAAACTAAAACTAAACTCCTGCCGAACAGGACATAAAGGCCCAGCGGCACCGACCGGCCGCCGTCTCATCCTCGCAGGCCCCACAGGCGTCACTGGATGCTGATATGGAGGGGTATGTGGTCAGCACACCGCTCTCCCGGCCCTGTGTCAGTTTCCGAGACCGGAGGCGCTACTTTTCAATCAAGTAGCCCCTCAGTTTGCCTCACAAGGGCTGAGTGCACCCCGCTTGCCAACAGCGCTCGGTAGACCGGATGGTCACCCATCCAAGTGCTAGCCCAGTCCGACAGTGCTTAACATCGGTGATATGACGGCAACCGGTGTTACCACTGCGGCAAGGCCGTTGGCTTGCTTTTTCTGAACTAAAATCAAAATAAATAACTTTACTGTTAATTCAATGTAAATGGAGTAATAACAGCTCAGTTCTAATTGAAATAATATTAGATGCTGACATGTGACAATCCACAATCGGAAATGTCACTTGTTCTTATTATAATGTCCCTTAAGGACCATTCAGTCAGCCATGAAAGTTCACACTCGTCTTATAAAAAGATACATTATAAAAGACAGCAGAGTGTCAATTTCAGAGACTACGCTGCAGTCATCAAGAGGTAGGAAGTATCCACATCTCAGCTGTCATTAATCCTTGGCCATTTATGCCACTGCGCCATACGAAAACTAAAATACTTACCTAACGTCATATTACACTGCATTATGTCCGCCCGGTTGGCCGTGCGGTCTAACGCACCGGCTGGGTCGGAGATTTTCTATCGTGCTGTGGTGGTGTAATGCGGCAGTCCGCCTTCGGCAGTGACACAGTGCGGACCGTGTTGCCTGCCGGCCGCGCTGTGGTGCGCGCGCCTGTTTGTTTACGCCGGAGCAGCTTCGCGTGTGCGGTGTTGTGAGTCTAGAACGAGATGGCACACTCGTACAGAAAAACGACTTTGAAGTTCAGTTTTGCGAACGACTATACACGACCAAAGGCACACGAGATTGAACATTTCTTAAGAGAAGAGGTAAAAATCGATCCACAGGAAATCGTGGGAATCAATTTATCGATCGTTTCAAGCGTCATCTATGTCAAGCTTGTTGACGAGGCTGCTTGCGAAGGACTTCTACAACGATCACCGAACGGGTATCGTTTCTGTCATGCCGACGGGAATGTTGGTGCAGTTACAGTCGATCACGTGGGAATGGGGATCCGCACTATACGAGTCTTCGAACTTCCGTTGAGGTCCCGTCTGAACTTGTTACCGACGCCTTTCGACCATACGGTACATTTCTATCCCATGTGGCCGAAAAATGGACGAGTTTTACCACGTACCCCGTTTTAAATGGGGTGAGACAAATACGGGTATAACTGCGAAAGCACGTCCCCTTTGTGTACATAGGAGGTTGTCGAGCGATTATAATCTATGATGGGCAACCTCGCACTTGCTCGGGTTGCGGGAAAGAAGGTCACGTCTGCTCAGAATGCCTCCAGCGACGTTTAGTGCAAACCCCACGGGATGACATTCAGGCGCCACAACAGATGACTGTCTTACCGTTGACCTTTGTGGAAGCCCTGAGAGGTGACGTGAGGGAGATTTCCGATGGGCACCAGCAGCTGCCACCTTTGGAGAACATGGACACCAACGGACTGGAACCCCGACCACAGGTTCCACCACAGCAGACACAGAACACCACAAAAGAGATGCAGCTGACGGCCGCTCCAGGCTCATCCGTGGTGGCTGGCAGTGCTTCCACCGAGAGCGTGATAGGCCAGGACCAAGACGGAGGATACGCAACCCAAACAGCCTATGCGGAAGCAAGGCAACGGAAACAGCGTTCGCCGAAGAGAAGAAAGAAGCGTCGACTGACTTCTGCTGACGATAGCCATAGTCCCGAGGGGACAGTGGACGACAACTACAGTATCGACCTGAGACCAGTGGATTCAACAGATACCGAGATGACGGTGCAGGAATTACACAGCGACGATAACTTGAACTCTCCTTCTGGTGACCGGAAGGCAGAAGTGGAGATGACAGTTGTCCAGCATCAGAGCGGTGACAACGTTGCCTCCCATCCTTCGCCCAGTTCCGGAAATATGCTGGGGGACTGGGCGCAAGAAATGGCCCAATAGGAACAGAATGAAAATGCGAACGCGACGATTGAGGATAGTCCTGGCCAGAGGCCGGGAGGGGTCGGGAAATGTTGAACAACTTACTGTGGTGAGTAGCGCCGGGGCTGCAGATAGACGCTTAATGACACCGCCCTACAACTGATGAACAGACGCCAGGCGTACCGCATTGCAACGATAAACATTAATGGCATTCGGACACCGCTTAAAATTCAAATGCTGAAAGATATGTTACGCGCTGCGGACGTGGATATTGTACTCCTACGAGAAGTGCGTTTCACATCGCCGCCAGATTTCTACGGCTACGAGGCACATTATTCAGTGCACGATGAAAGTGGATGCGGTGTGGCGATTCTCACCAGGGAAGGAATAGGGCTGGAGGACGTCATGTCTCTCCCATTGGCACGTGGCATAGCGATCACTGTCGACGGCGTTCGTTTCATCAATTTATACGCGCCATCTGGCTCCACAAAACGAAGAGAAAGGGCGACCTTTTACACCGAAGAGATAGCACCGCTGTTCGCTGGACGCTATGATAACTATATAGTGGGCGGCGACTTTAATTGTGTCGTCGACAAAATGGACCAAGTACCTCATTATGTGCCATGCATGGAACTGCGTGCGTTGATTACCGAAATGGCACTTCTGGATACCTGGGAACTGCAGCATGGCGACAGACCGGGTTATACGTATGTAACGGGACACTCGGCGAGTAGACTTGATAGAGTGTATGTGACAAGAGCTCTGCGGACGGCGATACTGGATGCCGAAATCTGGCCAGCGGCTTTTACGGATCATATGGCGTACGTCTGTACGATTTCACTAACGCGTCAGAAGATATGGCGGAGTAAGGGTCACTGGAAAATGAATTGTGCACTTTTACGTGACACTGAATGTCACCGGTCGATAGAGGCGGCCTGGGAGACCTGCGTTCGCCGCCAACGAGCATACACCTCGGTTCTCCAGTGGTGGATCAAATGCGCAAAACCATTGTTACGGAGAACGTTGATACGATACGGGCAGGACAAACCGCAGTGGAACCGTACGACTGCTGATTTTTATTTTACAGCCCTGAGGGAGCTGATGACCCAACAACCATCGCCGGAAAGGCACACGGCCATGCTCAGGATAAAAGCCAAGTTATTACAGCTGACGAGACTAAGAATGGAAGGTATAATGGTCCGGGCGAGATTGGCGGACACAGTTGCTGCCGAAACCCCCTCCATGCACCACGTAGTACGTGAACGCCAACGACGACGCAGGACATTGATCAGGGAACTAATCTCTGAAACTGGCCACCAAGTTGTAAACCAGCGTGATATTGCGCATGTGTTTACTGACTATTTCTGCCAGTTATATGGACTTGTACAAGTGAACCACGAAACACTACATGATGTCATCTCGGAAATGCCAGATAGAGGATTCAAAATGGTTCAAATGGCTCTGAGCACCGTGGGACTTAACATCTGAGGTCATCAGTCCCCTAGAACTTAGAACTACTTAAACCTAACTAACCTAAGGACATCACACACATCCATGCCCGAGGCAGGATTCGGACCTGCGACCGTGGTGGTCGCGCGGTTCCAGACTGAAGTGCCTAGAACCGCTCGGCCACACCGGCCGGCCCAGATAGAGGACCACCACTGGTGCAGAGACTTTCATCACAGCGATAACAGAGGACGAGCTGACAGATGCAATAGCCAGGGGGCCCCGAACAAGTCCCTGGGACAGGACGGCTTCCCAACTGAATTTTGCATACCTCATGGGACGGACCTGGATTCAGATGTACAACGAACTCCTGTTACCGCAGACTGAGATACCTGCTGAATTCACGGAGGGTATCATCATCCCAGTACCCAAACCACGCGGTGGCAGAAGGCCAGGAGATTATAGACCACTCACTCTCTTGAACTGCGACTATAAGATTTTCGCGCGCATCCTTGGGGCTCGCCTGCGGTCTTCAATTTCTGTTAGACGCCTCATAGATCAAACTTGCCTCGGCGGTAAGAGTAACATACATACGGCGCTCGGTGACTACCGAGATATCATCGCATTAGCAGCGGCATGCCGAGTGCGTGGGGCACTCGTCGCTATTGACTTCGATCGTGCGTTCGACAGAGTGGATCATACCTTTTTGCATGCGGTGATGGGCAGATTGGGAATCCCACAGGCCTTCATTTTAGTGATCATGCGACTGTTACATGGCGTGCGATCAAAGGTCTCGGTGAATGGGCGGGGCACTGACTACATTGTTATTTCAAGGTCAGTTCGTCAAGGTTGCCCCCTTTCGATATTTTTGTATGCAATGGCTTTAAGACCCTGTCTATATGGTCTCCGAAGACGGTTGGAGGGAGTGCCGTTGCCACAACTGACCTTTCATTGCCGCGCGTATGCTGACGATGTGATGCTGGTGGCAAGGACAGGCGACGAAGTACGTACGGCGTTGGCATGGATACAGCGATACGGGATGGCGGCAGGAAGCGTGCTTAATCTACAGAAATCACGCTGCATGAATGTCGGTAGAGGATTACAACCGGGGGAGGAAGGCCCGCTCATGTTAGTTAAGACCATAAAATGTCTAGGTATTACGTTCCACACGGATGTACAGCGGACAGCAGCGGATAACTACCGACGCATATTGAAGCTGATGCGGACAATTGTGCTGTTACAGAAATTAAGAGCGTTGGATATGATTCAGAGGGTGACCTATGTTAACGTATACCTAGCACCGAGACTCACTCACGTAGCGCATGTCCTGCCTTTAACGCGCACAATGGCATCACGGATACAAGCAACTTTCGGAACCTACGTGAGTGTGGGACACTGTTTAAGACCCAATACACAACGCTTACGCTACCACCTGGAGAGGGTGGACTTGGTCTAGTGAACGTATATGAAAAGGCACGGGCGTTATTCGTCAGTACGATTTTCCGACAGTGGCGCGGTCAATTTCACAATATCTCGGGTACGTTGGCCGATGTACTAGCGCCCACTTCAATGCTGCCCCCAGTCAATGTGGGCCATATTTCACCGAAGCTGTCACATTTCAAGTCTTTGTTTTTGGAGCTTAGCTATGTCAGAGATTCCTTCCCAACAACACGGCTACCGACGACGCGAGATGTATACCAACTCTTCCTGCGCCGGTGCCCTAGGAATACCCTGGAAAAGAAGTACCCAGACAAGAACTGGCGACAGATATGGCGCGTTACACGGAACGTTTACCTCCCAACGTCGGTACGCTCAACATGGTATGTGGTGGTAAATAGGAAGTTCGCAACGAATCAACGGCGGCACGCGATTCATTTGGCAGACACTCCACTATGTTTAGGCTGCGCAACAGTGGACACTGATGAACATCGTTTAGCATGTAGTGGGACGGCTCCAGTGTGGCACTTGGCACAACAGATATTGGCGTTCCTGTTACGCTCCGCCCCTCACACAATTTCATCAGACACACTTTTTTCCCCCAAGAATCTTATTTTCCGGTCCAAAAAACCAATGCAGTGACACGGGAGCGGGGAATTGTGGTGGGCTACGTGTATAACGAATCGGAAAAGGACAAAATTGATTTTTGGGATTTTCTCCTGGATGGACACACGAAACTGCAACAGCATAAGAAATATGGGCAAGACTTCGCTAATTACTTGCGACTTACATTTACCGACCCACCGGCCAGATGGGGTGTGATGAGTGAGAGATGAGATGGACGAAGAAGCCTAGATAGACATCGATCACACTTACGGACCCTTAGTTAATTTCGAGAAGACGGCCCAGTCTTACACCAACGTCTGGAGAACGAGTCGATAGATGGCTCTCTTGCTCTATCGAACGTCGGGTCGTGAGCAGGTGTCGTCCCCGACACGAATTTCATTTCATTGCTACAGGAGCATGTTTCTTTTGTATTTGTACTATCCGCAATGTCTTCATGTCTTTCATTTGAGCATTTTCAGTTTTATTCATTTCCTTAATTAATTAATTTTCTAATTAGCCACTATTGTAGACACCATTTATGCGGTAGTACAACAAAATGTATGTCAGCAAAGGTGGTAAGCCTGAGATTGAAAATAAATAAATAAATAAATAAAGTTGAAAAGTTCGTAGAGCACTTGCCCGCGAAAGGCAATTAAAAAAAAAAACGCACGGCTTTCCGGGCGGGAAGGAGCGCCTGGTCGCCGGCACGAATCCGCCCGGCGGATTTGTGTCGAGGTTCGGTGAACCGACCAGTCTGTGGATGGTTTTTAGGCGGTTTTCCATCTGCTTCGGTGAATGCGGGCTGGTTCCCCTTATTCCACCTCAGTTACACTACTGCGGTAGTCGTCGTGGGGTTGTGGACCACAGCGGCTGCGGCGGGGACGGAGCCTCTCCGTCGTTCCTAGGTCCCCAGTTAACATACAATACACTGCACTATAAAGTAAAATGGTGTTCATACCCCCCCTCCCCAGGTGGTAACTAACTTTATTCCAGAGTTCACTAATTACTTTTGCAGCCTAGCAGATTTCAGTCACTGTCAGAACTTTGTATTCAATCGATATGACGTAGAGCTGTTAACATTAAAGGTTATGAAAGGTAAACCATCACTTTTAATTAAAACTCTGCTCTACCATTTACAGAATTTTTTGATTAATTTGTAAACAAGATTAAAGCTGATATGAATTCACTAGAACTTACGAGTGTAGAATAGTATGGGGTCATACTGTTGCTCTAAACAGAACAGTAGATGTCATTCAGCCGACAGCTACATTCAGTTGTGTCTCCGTGCAGTAGTTGTATTGTTAAACAATCCACTAAAGATTTAATCAGTATTACAAATCATTTAACTCCAGCAGCGGTCCACATCGCTAAATACTTGTATCCCACACAGTAATTAACATTTGGTTACTACGATCAATTTGAACTTTTGCTACACTGAACTGTTAATTCATGTCATCAAATGTACTATATTCTATCACTCCGCACATAAGCATTCTGTAAAGCATATTTGAGATTCTTGCTCTCACATCTACTTTTTGTACCTAAGAGCTGACTGACAACAGTTGTCATTAGAGCAGTACCTATAACATTTGTGTATTTATGTTAATGTGTGTTTCATTGCATTCATTGTTTTGTAAGTGTTATTGTGAGTGTGTCTATGCCACACCGACCATTTCAGTAAAAACTAGCTGGCAGGTTTTTTCGTAAGTACTTTCATTCAGACCGGAAGCTTTCCGCATTAAACTGAATCTGACAGAAAGGATGTGGCGCCTCAGGTTACAGTTACAGGGACACCACACGGCAATAGGATTTTTGTAATTTTTTTTGTATATTTATGGTACGTGAGGTTGACCTCAGATATACCTATCACAAAGCAGTTCTGTGCATCTCTCAGAAACTCTAAAGAAAATATACTTTGAGATTATACAACCATGTTTAATATGTTAAAAGGAGACACATATTTTCTGTGGTAGAGTGCTTGCTCTCTATGTGCGGCGCTTGCGTTCGATTCCAGTTGGAGTGAAATTTTTAAACAAAAGTGCATGTTCTAAGAGCATTTCCGCGAAGCGTTAAAAACAAAGCACATGAGACTGGTAACTGCTGGATCGAGTCTCGTTTTTGTCATTCTTTTCCATTTTTCCATTTAGTTTGAATATCTACGTCATTTAAATACAAAATTCATCGAATATTTGCTACTTAAAATATTTCAAATTTTTATGAAAAGTGTATGATTTTTATTTCTAATTAATATCGCATACAAAAATCCTGTTTTCATTGAAAACAAAGATTCTTATTTAAGCCGGTTCGCTACCAATATCAAAGATAGCGAGATCGTGTCTCTAGGCTACGTTTTCGTCGGGGTCTCGCTAGATGGCAGCTGAGTCCTGTTATGAGGCTATAAACCGCCGTACGTGGACCGGCTAATGGTCTTGTCACCTCGAGAGAATGAGAGTTGTGAGACAGCGGGAAGCTGCTGACATTTGGAGCATGCTGTTACCTTGGACGGAGGTTCGGTGACACCATTTAAGATATAAGTTCGCAGTCACCTTAAAGTAAAGTGGAGTTTCAGTTTAAGTCTTGAGTCTATACCCTACATTTGTGTGAAAGTGTTATACTACTTAGTGGGCCAGCTAGTTTCCCTTAGATATTACGTGCAGTTTGTGCACTGCTGAATGTGCTGTCTGTATGATCTAAAAACAATATCAGCATGTGTCATTTGCTAATTTTGCCGAATTCCGCCATATTGCTTGTGGAGTTTCATGCATGAAAGAAGGAAAAGTACAAACCAATAAACGATAAGATCAACAGTTCAATATGCGAAAACTGTCAGCTTCTGGTATTAATGTATGACAGTGGCTATCTTTGTTTAATACTTTGATTGTGTTTGAGAGCGTTTATGTTTAAGTTGTATACTGCGAATGGTACACTGTGTTGGCACACTCTTCACTGATCTCTTCGGTATTTAACTTTTGCTGAGTGCCGTAAAGCATTTTGATTACTCACTCTGGTGGTTATTGACACAGTGTTTTTAAATATTTTATATTGGGAACGGTTTCTTATTTTTTTATCTCTAGTATTTTGGCCAAGTACTTGTAAAATCTTTGTTATTTAAGCCAGACTGAGAGGTTAAATTTTTATCGATTAAGGTCCCTCTGATTTAAGATTTGTTCTAACACTGTTAATTTGTTTTCGAATACATTACCGAAAATGTTTCACTGTCTTTTATCAAGTACATTTTCTGTAAGGTTTTCCTTTATTTGAGAATGTTATAGATTTTAATTGCTTATTCTGCATTAAGACATTTGTTATAATTGCTTTTATGAACGTTTTAGATGAGTAAAAGAGCGTGAGCCCCTCTGTATAATAACTTAACTGTTTGAGAAAGGAACGCCTTCGGAATACTGGACATAGAAGTTACTCTGTAACAGATGCAGGAAAACGTTGCATCCATTAAACAATTGTTGTCTAATTACATGTTTAAAAGAAATAACAGTATCCAGTTACGATGGCCAGATTTCTAAGTTGATAGTTTTCCTTGGAGTTACTTGGCAAAACAAAATTCTGTAAAGTTGTACATCTTTATTTATATGTGCGCTTGTTACCTTCCACTACAAAATTGCTTGTACTTTCTTGAGGTAATTTTAAGATAACTCATTAATTACTGATTTTTATAACGAATTCTTAATATAGGATGTAGAATTTAAAAATCACAAATGAATTGTTCCATCTTCTTGTATTTTACCCTTCACGTAAATGCTCATAGACCATGCACCTTTGTTTAAGTTTCTGATTACCCCAAGATTCGAACCCAAACCGCCATCCATCAAACAAATACTCTGCCATGTAGCCACAATGGCAGTCAGAAACACCACCACCTCGGTTTAGGATATTAAAACTGGTCAGCAAGCTTCAAAGTCTTTTCTATTTTTCAGAGTTGCATCGAACTGCTTTGCAAGACTAGTATTTGAGTTCTAACTTTACGTCCTTAAACATAAAGAATGTTACAAAAATCTTATTGTTGTGTGGTCCCCTTGCCAGTCATCAAGGTTTTTGTGGTGGACACATTGAATACTGAGTCATTACGTATTTACGACATAATACACTCCTGCCATCAGAATTTAAATATTTGGAGTGGAAAGAACATCGATTTTGCTCATACTTGTTAATTACAGCCGGAGCTACTGCAGAGCACGCCAAATCGTTACAACCTCCACAAATTTTACAAAACTTCCTGAACCTTTCTAACAAGAGTCAAGGTAGTTAATCAATCAGAATACAGGGAAGTTAGGACCATTTTGAGGCTGACAAACGATGTTTATGAATGAAAGGAAATTTGCGATTAGTGTATAAAATGAAGAAAGGAAGATCATTACCAAGGGATTTTCGTCACTTTGTTGGTTTCTCACATTACACAGTAGAATTACTTGTTAGTTGGTATTATTTACACACCCAGTAAAGTGCAAATATATCTAGCATTTCTCACAAATTCGTATGATCTCCTTCACTCTTCTACTAGACCGAGTGCGTGGAAGCTGGATATTCACACAGGAGAAATAGGGTCCCAATATTAAAAAAAGTCCACTTTAAAAAGCATTTACTTGCTGTCCCTAGCCCCGTGCGGGGCTGAGGCATCTTGTCACAGTCCGGGCGGCTCACCCCGTTGGAGGTTCGAGTCCTCCCCGTGTGTGTGTGTGTGTGTGTGTGTGTGTGTGTGTGTGTGTTGTCCTTAGTGTAACTTAGTTTAAGTTACGTTAAGTAATGTATGGGCTTAGGGACCGGTGACTTCAGCAGTTTGGTCCCCTAAGAATTCACACACATTATTTTGCTGTCCCTACATCATTTCAGTTGTGTGGTCGCGTTTTAGTACATGAATAGTGTAAAATCGCGTAGTCTCCTTCTGCCGCCGAGCAGTGTGTCAGCAGTGCGCAAGTTGCAGCATTACTGCATTTACTAGGCAATCTTGAATTTTAATAACCGTTTAAATTTTGTGTTGAATTGTTTGTGCTCTCTGTAGATTAGTTCAGATGTTCTTTGCACAACAGTATTTAGCATGGATAGGGACTGCGACTGCTGTGTTCGGATGCGAGCTGAGTTGTCATCCCTCCGCTCCCAGCTTCAGGCAGTGTTGGCTTCGGTCACACAGCTTGAGGCTGTTGCCAATGGGCATCACTGTGGGGGTTCGGAAGGGGGTTTGTCGGGAATGGCCAGCTCGTCCCACGCATTCCCCGATCAGACTACGGCTGTGGCTGCCCAGGATACTGCCCACATTGAAGCTGGCCCCTCACCCGTGGTAGAGTGGGAGGTCGTCTCCAGGTGTGGCAGGGGGGCGAAAGACATTCTGGAGGGCTGAACGGAAGGCCTCTCCAGTTTGTCTGACGAACCGGTTTCAGGCTCTGTCTCCGGCTGATACTGATCTGCGGCCGGACATGGCTGCTTGTCCTGTTCCAGAGGTTGCCCCTCAGTCTGCAAGATCCGGGTCGTCGCAGAGGGTGGGCTTACTGGTAGTTGGGAGCTCGAACGTCAGGCGCCTAATGGGGCCCCTTAGCGATATGGCAGCAAGAGAGGGGAAGAAAACCAATGTGCACTCTGTGTGCATACTGGGGGGAGTCATTCCAGATGTGGAAAGGGTCCTTCCAGATGCCATGAAGGATACAGGGTGCACCCATCTGCAGGCGGTTGCTCATGTCGGCACCACTGATGTGTGTCGCTATGGATCGGAGGAAATCCTCTCTGGCTTCCGGCGGCTATCTGATTTGGTGAAGACTGCGAGTCTCGCTAGCAGGATGAAATCAGAGCTCACCATATGCAGCATCGTCGACAGGACTGATTGCGGACCTTTGGTACGGAGCCGAGTGGAGTGTCTGAATCAGAGGCTGAGGTGGTTCTACGGCCGTGTGGGCTGCAGATTCCTCGACTTGCACCATAGGGTGGTGGGGCTTCAGGTTCCGCTGGATCGGTCAGGAGTCCACTACACACAGCAGGCGGCTACACGGGTAGCAGGGGTTGTGTGGCGTGGACTGGGCGGTTTTTTAGGTTAGATGACCTCGGGAAAGTACAGAAAGGGCAACAGCCTCAAAGGGTGTGGGGCAAAGTCAGGACATACGGGGACCAAGCAGCAATCGGTATTGTAATTGTAACCTGTCGAAGCTGCGTTGGTAAAGTACCGGAACTTCAAGCGCTGATAGAAAGCACCGAAGCTGAAATCGTTATAGATACGGAAAGCTGGCTGAAGCCAGAGATAAATTTTGCCGAAATTTTTACAAAGGCACAGACAGTGTTTAGAAAGGATAGATTGCATGGAACCAGTGGTGGCGTGTTTGTCGCTTTTAGTAGTAGTTTATCCTCTAGTGAAGTAGAAGTGGATAGTTCCTGTGAATTATTATGGGTGGAGGTTACACTCAACAGCTAGGTTAATAATTGGCTCCTTTTACCGACCTCCCGACTCAGCAGCATTAGTGGCAGAACAACTGAGAGAAAATCTGAAATACATTTCACATAAATTTTCTCAGCATGTTACAGTCTTAGGTGGAAATTTCAATTTACCAGATATAGACTGGGACACTCAGATGTTTAGGACGGGTGATAGGGACAGAGCATCGAGTGACATTATACTGAGTGCACTATCCGGAAATTACCTCGAGCAAATTAAACAGAGAACCGACTAGTGGAGATGACATCTTGGACCTACTGATAACAGACCTTGAAACGTCCCCTTTTGAAGAATTGAATACGAGACTGTGCTTAACCTGACACCCAATATTTCTAGCGCAACGCAATCTGACTTTCAAAAATCTCTACTAAAGAATGGCCCTGACTAACATTAACCTATACCTTTCACAAATCACTTACCTCACAAAAATCTTCGTTACTCGAACTACTCCAATACAGCGAGCGCCACTACTGCCAGCTAAATAAAAGATTCAAACTACGGAAGGCACTAACTACTAGTAGGCATAGTTAGCAAATGAAAGATTTTAATAGAGAACAAACATTGTATTTACCTTAATAGTCATAATATATATATCAGTTCATAACATCCATTCTTAGAATATCAAAACTCCGCCATGTCTCTCCCCACATCCACCACTGCTGGCGGCTCACCTCCAACTGCGCAACGCTACGTGCTGTTCACATCCAGCTGCCGCTGCCAAACACTACAATGGCAGACAACAATGCAAACTAGCCACAGACTACACACAGCACAGCCAGTGATTTTCATACCGAGCGCTACGTAATGTTGCCGATAAGATAACATAAACAGCCTACTTACATAAAGAAAACATAAACAGCCTACTGACATAGCCCCCATGCTCCCCACAAAAAAATTTACAAATTGTTTTGGGCAGTGGCCAATAACGATACGATAAAATTTTTCATAATTACAATAACAAAGATATCCAATGCACACACTTATTAATACAATGTTGGTCAAAAGCTAAAATTTTCTCACAGTCCATAAAGACAGTCCTGATCATTCATCATAGTAGTAATTACAGTTTTTTTCACGAAGTCTCATTAGTAAAAGAGAATGCACATGGAAGTAGTGGATTTCGATGCAGTCTTGAAGAAGTAGTGTTGTCCTTCCAACGGAAAGACAGTGCTGACTCTTGACATGCTGACAGGTAATGGGCCACAACAGAGCAAACCCACAACAGAGTCATTCGAACTTTTGAAGAATATTGGTAGCTAGGTCATCACAGAGCAGACCCACTGAAGTCCTGGTAGAGATTGAGGTATTAGTGGGCCACCAGAGGTGCAGACCCACTGCAGTCCTTGTAGAAATTGTGGACAGGCCCACTGTAGTCCTGGTAGAGATGACCAGCAGCCATCTGCTGCGACTGTGCAGGTGCACAATCACCATCGAAGAGTCTTGCAGAGAAGATAGCAAGTCCATAAACCACCACTTGTGCATGCACAAAGTTTTTGGAATTGTACTTAGAAGTCTTGCAGACAATATAGCAAGTCCATAAACCACCACTTGTGCACTTACAAAGTTTTTGGAATTGTCCTTAGAACCAGCAATGCTGTTATTCAGTCCCTTGCTGAATTATCAACACACGTGCAAACACTGACAGTCCCTACTTCTCATATATTGTCCATATACTATGACCAACGGAAACGTGTGCAGTGAAATGTAACTTACAAGTTACTAATATGATGAACTACTGTCAATTACAATTTTATAACATGAGAATACAATTACAAAGGTACAAAATACATCATTAAAAACATAACAATACAGATAACATTTGTAGTACTACAGGCTTTACAAAAGAATAGAAATAGACATATACATCAGTGTTACAGGAATTATGACATAAGTAAATACATAAAAGATCAGAATAACTTTCGAAACATCAACTTCACACATGAGCATTAAAACAAAACAGAATAAATAACGTCTAAGCATATTTACAAGGTAAATAACATATCATTAATGCCAATTATATTTGAGGATAACAGTATTCCTCATCATAGTGAATGTAGCTTAGTATTAGAAGAAGAAAAAATTCTATGAAACTACACAGAGACAGGAAGAAAACAAATACACAAGGGTACACAAACACATAGTGGGATAACACAAAAGGAAAGGACAGGGTTCGTTTTCAGTGTAACATTTGGTACTGCAGTCCAACCCAAAACTTAATTCCATAGATCGTTCATCTTATTTCAACCTTTGCTTCCACCAAAAAAATCCTATTCAAGCATGCTTTCTGTATTTTTCTCGTATAACCTCTCAGTGCATGTCTTCAAATTCACTGCAACTCATTCTCTTATAGGCTACCCCCTCTTAAGCTAACTTAAATCTACAGAGCTGAGATGCTAAACTAAGGGACGAGGCAATGCAGCAGCACAAAACAATTAACACAAACATCAATGACAAAAAAATTCAAATTGGCAAAGCAATTGCAATATTACAACTAATATAAACAAGAAAACTAAATCCGTAGTAAAACTGGCTTAACAGCGTAATACAAAGTCAAATTCTGTAACATTATGCCTGCCAAACAGCAGCACCAAATAACAAAACTTATATCTAAACATGACATTGCTCAAGCAGAAAAAATATTACAGTAAAAATGGCCATGTTTAATACCTATGTCACATCTTAACACTAGAGTGATGCATCACGAGAACAGACACTAGCAGATAAGTTACCAAATCGTAAAGAAATTATTTATGCAATTCCTGTGAAGGGAAATGTCTATTTATGTGCCCTCGTTTTCTTGGAAGTAGATCATAAATTTCTTATTGACTGGATCTGTAGGCATAAAATAACTATATTAGTACAGATATTAAATTTTATTTTATCCAATGCTGCAGTGCAGCTAGAAACTAAATATTAAAGAAAATGAGCTAATATGTACAACGGACGGCATGGCATTTCATAACGCAGTAAAAATTCCCTCAATTCTAGAGAAAGACGCTTGTCATAATCAGGCGTGCAGATGTAAGCGTGTCGTATTTGCGGTGCTTTCTACAAAGGAATGTCAAAAGCGAGGATAACGGCCTCCCTTTTTTTTTCTTTTCTACCTGTGCCTCTGAAAAGGCACGCACTCTAATAGCTTGTTCTCCAGGCATCTGACACAGCTGGGTGCCCACGACGCACGTGCAGGTGGTCACTTAACTTTCTTACGGAAATATTTACAACAGCAGTTTCCGCTACAGTGACAGTCTCATATACAAAATATTTCACAGGTCAAGAATTTGCGTTACAACTGTGTAGAAGCAAAATCCTATTGATATAACAGTGTCCAAAAAATTTTCGTCGGCATTGTGATACATTCACGCATATACACACACTATTCTTGGTTTCCAACAACCTTTTTCACAAATCAGCATCCCTAACCACTATTCATTATTCCTTACCTTATTAAAAATCTACATATTCGTAGACACTCTTGAATATTTCATCATAATAAATACATAGCATAATCAAATTCCTCATATAGCATCATCTCATTGATCATAAACATACCTCAACAGCATAATACACATCGTCGTCGTAATAATAACATCATAACACCTCAGTCAAACCTCAAAAACGTCGTAGCTTTCTGCAATAATTTCAAAACCTAAAGAAAATTCTCTGCTCATTTCAATAGTGTCATCTACCTCAAACGTACTTTAAAAATCATGATCTCATACCAGATACATCTTTCAAAGCTCTCATAGTATCACAATGGTTCCAAAAAAATATGAACAGTTCACAAAGTACAGACAAAATACAATTTCGTAAGTGTGAAGTTATCCAACGGTGTAATTGAGTAAACATGTGTCACTGATGTAGTAAAAAAAATGTTTATCTCTCAGTTAAATGATCAGATAGCTGTGTAATTTGTGTGTTAGAGAAATATGGTACCGATGTGTAAAGTTGTGTAAGCAAATACCATATTTGCTAGGGCTCCTTGTGCTTGCCAAACACATGGTACACAAAGTAAGCGTGTACCCCCCTGAGGATTACTGTAATGATACCCTCAGGTGTTACAGATTACAGCAATGGAATGAAATGTATCACGGAAAACTTTCTTTATAATTCAAAAATCTTTAAAAATAAATGTTTTAAGTACAAAATTAAT
Source organism: Schistocerca cancellata (assembly GCF_023864275.1). Lineage (NCBI taxonomy): Eukaryota > Metazoa > Arthropoda > Insecta > Orthoptera > Acrididae > Schistocerca > Schistocerca cancellata. The sequence continues at coordinate 937,323,170 of NC_064627.1, forward strand.
CACTGAAATGCGTGTCCTGTAGCGCTAAATGTGCATCTTGTTGTAAGATAATCTCAGTGCAAGTGTCGTAGTTATCGTCCTCCAAAAGCTAAGTTCTGCAGAACCCAATGTACTTACCTCATGATAAACAAAAGTGAAATGTTTTGCGTAATGATATCTTACTTATTACGCTTATTGCCGTGATGAAGAAAGTACTGTGCTGTAACGTATTGTTGTGCTACAGAAAAGGCTGTCTCATTGTAGCTGTACCACAAAAGTTACTACTAAAACATGTTTTACTTTCCAGAAGAATTCAGAAAAACCGTGCAGATATAAAACAGATACTCCGCAAAAGCAACAATGTAAATTGTGTCACACATTAGTAACGTCGTGATATAATTGGGTAGCTGTCACATTAACTAACCACTGTGTCATCTGGTATCTCCCAGAAAGTACTTTAATTCAGAATGTATTTTCAAGTACACCAAAATGTTGCATCAAAATCTCATTAGCAGTACTGGTAAATGTTCTAAGTATGTGAGCCTTATAGTCGTTACGTAATTGTGCAACTAACAAGCAAGAATGTACACACACAATAACACTGTCGTCTGTTCGCAATAACAATGCATTCGTAATTTCTGTTTGAATAAATTCTCTTGGTTCTTGACAGGATATTTAACTTTAAACATTGTTGCATGGTAACAGTTTCTAAAGCATACTAGTAACGTTAAGTGAAACATTTCATGGCAAAGACAAAATTAAAAAGCAGATTATCTTTCAACAAACGGTTTTACATGTGAAGTGTGGTGTAAACCTTTGCTCTTCTCAGTACGCAGAGTTTCAACTTGAATGCAATTATCATGCGTTATACGTCGGTAAAGAATACTGGAATTTTTCTCAAGGTTAGCGTCTATGTTATTTTTCTCTGAGCCAGCTGGCGCACGCGGCAGCCTGCGGTGCGAGTCATTGTCTGTTCCTTTGTTGGCACGCGTCGTTATTGGGATTTGGAGACCTAACTTCTACAAATTCACTGTGACAAGAATACCCTGCTCTGTTTGAATCTCGCCAGTTCTGATGCACTTCAAGTCTGTCGTTACGATTATATCGTCTGTCGTCATGTCGGTTGTTCCTGTAGCTTCTTTCATGTCGGTCACGTGGTGGAGAATTTCTCCCTGAGACGTAACTGCGCGCTGGACCGTTGCGTCTAAAGTTATTCTATCTCCCTTGATAATAATTGTTTTGGTTCCCATATTGTTTGTTTCTCTGATTGTCTCTGTGATAGTCATTACCGCGGAGAGGTGATCTTTCCCTGTAATTATTACTACTCTGCCAACGGTTGTCATACGGGTGGTGTCTGTTTTGGTCATGATTTGTGTTGTGAGAATAGCCTTGTCGTGTCCAGTTATTATTTCTTTCATCGCGGAATTGCGACGGATGTGACCTGTAGTTGTTGTGTTCCTGTTTTCGCGTTACGTGATTGTCAGTGTCAATTTCTAGTTCTTGTAACAGTCCCTGAAAAGCTTCAATGTCGTCTTTGCAACGTCCTGCTAAAATAATATGTCGTAAATGTTCAGGCAGTTTGATTAAGCAAATGCGGATGAGTTCTGAGGGGCTGTATGGGTTTGACAGGTACTGATTCTTGTGCAACATGTCTTCAAAATATTTCACAAAACTGGAAAATTCAGATTGTTCGAAATGTTTCATCATTATGATGCCATGTTTTACACGGTCTTGTGTGGCTTGACCAATATGCTGAGAGGATGGCATGGTAAAATTCTCCTTCACTGTGGCAATCGTGAATGACCAATCGCATTCTTACAGCTGGTTCATTCTCTAAGTAGCCACACATAAATTCTAACCTGTGCTCCAATGACCAGTTGGGAGGGAAACAATGAGAGAATTGATGGAGCAACGCTTGTGGATGAATGTCGTTGGCAGAATTCTTAAATGTTTTGAATTTACGTGTAGTAATTAACAGCTTATAGTCAAAATCATCGTGTCGGCGAGTAGCATATCGGTCATTGTTACGTCGTGTCGGCGGTTGCATTTTAAAATTAGGTGTACCTTGCCAATTTCTTTCATAATTACTGAAATGCCCTGTGTTATTATTTTGTGGCTTTTCCGTATTTCTAAGTTCCGCTTCCCATGTTGGAGCGCGAGTGTCCTCTGAAATATGTAATTCTTGTATTACCTGCGTCAACTGATCTTGTACTTCCCGGATTTCTCTTTTGTACTGTGTATTGATTTGATATTGATTTTGTTTGAATTTTCTTATTTGTTCATACTCTTCTGTGTCAGTGAAGGCTACGGGTCTTGTGTCATTCAGATCATCATCTACCTTTGTAGATAAGTTAGTGACATGATCCGAAAGTTCGGCTACTTTCTCCGATAGTGTACTTATTTCCTCCATGTGTCTTTCTGAACCAATTTTCAGGGTATCTACTGTGTCCTTTAAGTTTTCCTGAGTTTTTGCAAGTTGCGTAACCGAATCGGTAGATGCAACTGAGTCAATTTTAGCTTGCAAGGTCTCATGATTTTCATGAACAATAGTTTGCAGTTCTTTTATGGCTGCTTCGTGATTCTGTAATGCATTTTCATGACGCGAAAAAATGGGTTGGAAATGCTCACAAATTTGTGTTTTTACGTCATTACAGACCTTTTGACATTTCGATTCGATGTTATGTAACTCAGTGGTTAAATCTTCACGTGTTTGTTCAAGTGTGGTGTCTAACTTTTGAAGATTTTGTTCCATTGTGTCTAACTTTTGAAGATTTTGTCCCATTTGTTGCATTAATTGTAATAACAATGCATTAGTGTCTGGAATCTGTTCCTCTATGCTTTTCGGCAGTGCATTTGCACCAGCAACATTCACATTTTGACAAGCAGAAAATGTGTCTTGACTTATTTGAGAAAACGGTGAGGACGCAAAACCTGAATCTACAGTATTTGTAAAATTGTGTCCTGTCATTTCGGATTCCTGAGGCGAGCTGTTGCCGAGCGATCGATCGATAATGCTTCCCTGTTCACTAATTGTTTCACTGCCTACGCCATTGTTTGCCGCCCGCTCCATTTCCCTATGCACAATTACCAAATTACTATGTTGAACATTAGTTAATTCATTAAATGGTGGCGTTAACACACTGCTTTCGTCTTCACTGTCATTTCTCAGTTTACTTTGGAGCCTAGTGTTACGTTTTTCACACGCCATTATTGTCACAATATTTCACACGACAACACAGAAAAACACAATTTGAAGAGCAAAAATAGGGGAACACGTTAACATAGCACTGAAAATAATATCTAGTTAATTGCAAGCGCAGCTACGAAATACTTGGTGCAAATCTACATGCATGCCACAACTGTTTTACTGTACAACAATGAAAGACTGCAACTACAAAGGAGATTCTCTCTACAATTACGCAATAGCAATAAACAAAATCTACACTAATTACACAAACTACAAGAACAAATCAGAAGATTCCAGTGAGGTATCCTCGGCTAAGGGTCGACATATGTAACGTCCCCTTAGAACAATTATACAGGACTGTGCTTAAACTGACATCCAATATCATTAGCGCAACGCAATCTGACTTTCAAAAATCTCTACTAAAGAATGGCCCTGACTAACATTAACCTATACCTTTCACAAATCACTTACTTCACAAAAATCTTCGTTACTCGAACTACTCCAATACAGCGAGCGCCCCTACTGCCAGCTAAATAAAAGATTCAAACTACGGAAGGCACTAACTACTAGTAGGCATAGTTAGGAAATGAAAGATTTTAATAGAGAACAAACATTGTATTTACCTTAATAGTCATAATATATATATCAGTTCATAACATCCATTCTTAGAATATCAAAACTCCGCCATGTCTCTCCCCACATGCACCACTGCTGGCGGCTCACCTCCAACTGCGCAACGCTACGCGCTGTTCACATCCAACTGCCGCTGCCAAACACTACAATGGCAGACAACAATGCAAACTAGCCACAGACTGCACACAGCACAGCCAGTGATTTTCATACCGAGCGCTACGTAACGTTGCCGATAAGAAAACATAAAAAGCCTACGTACATAAAGAAAACATAAACAGCCTACTTACAACCTGAACTTTTCGACTCTGTAAGCGTAGAACAGGGAATCAGCGATCATAAGGCCGTTGAAACATCCCTGAATATGGAAGTAAAGAGGAATATAAAAAAGGGAGGGCAGTAATAGAAGGCAGATTTCAGACTACCTAACAGATAAAAACGAAAATTTCTGTTCCGACACTGACAATATTGAGTATTTATGGAAAAAAATCAAGGCAATCGTAAAATGCGTTTTAGCAGTTACGTGCCGACTAAAACTGTGAGGGACGGGAAAAACCCACCGTGGTTCAACAACAAATTTAAGAAACTACTGCGAAAGCAAAGAGCGCTTCACTGCAAGTGTAAACGCAGCCAAAACCTCTCAGACAAACAGAAGCTAAACGATGTCAAAGTTAGAGTAAGGAGGGCTATGCGTGAAGCGTTCAGTGAATTCGAAAGTAGCATATCCAGACACTCTGGGATGATGATGGCATTGAAACAGAGGATGACATGCGTAAAGCTGAAATACTAAACACCTTTTTCCAAAGCTGTTTCACAGAGGAAGACCGCACTGCAGTTCCTTCTCTAAATCCTCGCACAAACTAAAAAATGGCTGACATCGAAATAAGTGTCTAAGGAATAGAAAAGCAACTGAAATCACTCAACAGAGGAAAGTCCACGGGACCTGAAGGGATACCAAGTTAATTCTACACAGAGTACGAGAAAGAACTTGCCCCACTTCTGAGAGCCGTGTACAGCAAGTCTCTAGAGGAACGGAACGTTCCAAATGATTGGAAAAGAGCACAGGTAGTCCCAGTTATCAAGAAGGGTCGTCGAGCAGATGCGCAAAACTATAGACCTGTATATCTGACATCGATCTGTTGTAGAATTTTGGAACATGGTTTTTGCTCGCGTATCATGTCATTTCTGTAAACCCAGAATCTACTCTGTAGGAATCAACATGGATTCCGGAAACAGCGATCGTGTGAGACCCAACTCGCTTTATTTGTTCATGAGACACAGAAAATATTAGATACAGGCTCCCAGGTAGATGTCATTTTCCTTGACTTCCGGAAGGCGTTCGATACGGTTCCGCACTGTCGCCCGATAAAGTAAGAGCGTACGGAATATCAGACCAGCTGTGTGGATGGATTGAAGAGTTTTTAGCAAACAGAACACAGCATGTTGTTCTCAATTGAGAGACATCTACAGACGTTAAAGTAACCTCTGGAGTGCCACAGGAGAGTGTTATGGGTCCATCGCTTTTCACAATATATATAAATGACCTAGTAGATAGTGTCGGAAGTTCCATGCGGCTTTTCGCGGATGATGCTGTAGTATACAGAGAAGTTGTAGCATTAGAAAATTGCAGCGAAATGCAGGAAGATCTGCAGCGGGTAGGCACTTGGCTCAGGGAGTGGCAACTGACCCTGAACATAGACAAATGTAATGTATTGTGAATACATAGAAAGAAGGATCCTTTATTGTATGATTATATGATAGCGGAACAAATACTGTTAGCAGTTACTTCTGTAAAATATCTAGGAGTATGTGTACTTAACGATCTGAAGTGGAATGATCATATAAAATTAATTGTTGGTAAGGCGGGTGCCAGGTTGAGATTCATTGGAAAAGTCCTTAGAAAATGTAGTCCATCAACAAAGAAAGTGGCTTACAAAACACTCGTTCGACCTACACATGAGTATTGCTCATCAGTGTGGGATCCGTACCAGGTCGGGTTGACAGAGGAGATAGAGAGGATCCAAAGAAGAGCGGCGCGATTCGTCACAGGGTTATTTAGTAAGCGTGATAGCGTTACGGAGATGTTTAGCAAACTCAAGTGGCAGACTCTGCAAGAGAGGCGCTCTGCATCGCGGTGTAGCTTGCTGTCCAGGTTTCGAGAGGTTGCGTTTCTGGATGAGGCATCGAATATATTGCTTCCCCCTACTTATTCCTCCCGAGGAGATCACGAATGTAAAATTAGAGAGATTCGAGCGCGCACGGAGGCTTTCCGGCAGTCGTTCTTCCTGCGAACCATACGCGACTGGAACAGGAAACGGAGGTAATGACAGTGGCACGTAAAGTGCCCTCCGCCACACACCGTTGGGTGGCTTGCGGGGTATAAATGTAGATGTAGATGTAGATTATAACTTCAAGGCGCTGCTAGTCACATGAAATCTAGGGCACAAGCGAACTCATCAGTGAACTACTCGACTTCAGTGACAACAGTTTTTACGGTTTTGTCAGGACATTATTACACAGAGAGCGTGGTAAATTGTAATATAGCTTTCCCATTACCTGCACACTTCTGTATAAATAACAGTAATAATTATTAATCATATGTAATGTGTTAACTATTTGTCAACCAAACGCTCTGTAATTTACATAATACACATAAACATAGAAGTGTGTGTGTGTGTGTGTGTGTGTGTGTGTGTGTGTGTGTGTGTGTGTGTGTGTCTGTGTGTGTGTCCTAACCACTGGATCAGTTCCAACAAAACATGGTACACGTAACAGTTCCTGTCTGGACAAACAGAGGGAGGAGAGGAGGAGATAAATGTAAGAGGATGGTGGTGAAAGGTAGTGGGTGAGAGGTGAAGGAGAAGCATGTGAGGTGGAGACTGAAGAAAGCGTGGATGCAAAATGGAAGAAGATGGTGTGAGGGGGGGGGGGGGAGGAAAAGCAGGTGATAATACTGATAAACAGGTTTCATAGTACTAGGGTAACTTCCAATAGTGCTGATAAGGTTTCACATCTAGTGTTGGGACTGTGGTGGGGGTATAGGGAAAGACAGTGACATACACTCCTGGAAATGGAAAAAAGAACACATTGACACCGGTGTGTCAGACCCACCATACTTGCTCCGGACACTGCGAGAGGGCTGTACAAGCAATGATCACACGCACGGCACAGCGGACACACCAGGAACCGCGGTGTTGGCCGTCGAATGGCGCTAGCTGCGCAGCATTTGTGCACCGCCGCCGTCAGTGTCAGCCAGTTTGCCGTGGCATACGGAGCTCCCTCGCAGTCTTTAACACTAGTAGCATGCCGCGACAGCGTGGACGTGAACCGTATGTGCAGTTGACGGACTTTGAGCGAGGGCGTATAGTGGGCATGCGGGAGGCCGGGTGGACGTACCGCTGAATTGCTCAACACGTGGGGCGTGAGGTCTCCACAGTACATCGATGTTGTCGCCAGTGGTCGGCGGAAGGTGCACGTGCCCGTCGACCTGGGACCGGACCGCAGCGACGCACGGATGCACGCCAAGACCGTAGGATCCTACGCAGTGCCGTAGGGGACCGCACCGCCACTTCCCAGCAAATTAGGGACACTGTTGCTCCTGGGGTATCGGCGAGGACCATTCGCAACCGTCTCCATGAAGCTGGGCTACGGTCCCGCACACCGTTAGGCCGTCTTCTGCTCACGCCCCAACATCGTGCAGCCCGCCTCCAGTGGTGTCGCGACAGGCGTGAATGGAGGGACGAATGGAGACGTGTCGTCTTCAGCGATGAGAGTCGCTTCTGCCTTGGTGCCAATGATGGTCGTATGCGTGTTTGGCGCCGTGCAGGTGAGCGCCACAATCAGGACTGCATACGACCGAGGCACACAGGGCAAACACCCAGCATCATGGTGTGGGGAGCGATCTCCTACACTGGCCGTACACCACTGGTGATCGTCGAGGGACACTGAATAGTGCACGGTACATCCAAACCGTCATCGAACCCATCGTTCTACCATTCCTAGACCGGCAAGGGAACTTGCTGTTCCAACAGGACAATGCACGTCCGCATGTATCCCGTGCCACCCAACGTGCTCTAGAAGGTGTAAGTCAACTACCCTGGCCAGCAAGATCTCCGGATCTGTCCCCCATTGAGCATGTTTGGGACTGGATGAAGCGTCGTCTCACGCGGTCTGCACGTCCAGCACGAACGCTGGTCCAACTGAGGCGCCAGGTGGAAATGGCATGGCAAGCCGTTCCACAGGACTACATCCAGCATCTCTACGATCGTCTCCATGGGAGAATAGCAGCCTGCATTGCTGCGAAAGGTGGATATACACTGTACTAGTGCCGACATTGTGCATGCTCTGTTGCCTGTGTCTATGTGCCTGTGGTTCTGTCAGTGTGATCATGTGATGTATCTGACCCCAGGAATGTGTCAATAAAGTTTCCCCTTCCTGGGACAATGAATTCACGGTGTTCTTATTTCAATTTCCAGGAGTGTATCTCCATAATGCCTGATGTAATTTTTATGAAACCTGTCATATGCAGCACTTGCTGTTTGGAAAAAATTACTGTGCCTGAAAATTAGGTGGACTGATCAGCTAAGGAATGAGGAGATTCTCTGCAGAATCGGATAGGAAATAATATGTGGGAAACACCGTCAAGAAGAAGGGACAGGACGATAGGACATCTGTTAAGACATCAGACATCCATGGCACTAGAGGGAGCTGTAGAGCGTGAAAACTACAAGGGAGACAGAGATTGGGATACACCCAACAAATAATTAAAGAGTGTAGACGGCAAGTGCTACTCAGAGATGAAAAGGATGACACAGGAGAGGAATTTGTGGTGGATCGCATCAAACCAGTCAGAGGACTGATGACGCAAGAAAGATGACAAACCTCTCAGTAAGGATGAAGGTGCATAAAATCCACATTCAGGAACATCTAGAGCAATTTCTACCAAACTTTATGTATAATGACATTATCTGTATAAAAATATTATGGCAATAAGAATCCCTTGCTACCCCTAGAGGTGGGTGTGCTGGTGACATGTAAAAACGTTCAGAAATGACCTGTTGTTATTTGTTCCCTGTATTTGCCTGACTTGGAATACTTTAAAAGTATGAACGTCTTAGCAGCAGCAGCATATGGTATAACAGAAGTAGGATTCATTATGAATAGGAAGGAAGGGCAAACAGTGAGCTATTGCAAACAGTTCAGTGATAGGAATGTTCTCAAAACAAACGGCAGCAAACCAACACTGACACAAATAGTTCTGGTATACATGACGTCGCAAGCGGAAAATGAAGAAATAGACAATGTATATGAGGATATTGAATGGATAATTCACTACATAGAAGGAGATGAAACTATTAGTCATATGGGATTGGAATATGGCTGTAGGGGTGGTGGTGGGGGGGCATAAGAAAGGTATAGGGGAGGCTATGGACTTGGTAGTAGGAATGAGAGAGGTGAACGACTGAGTTCTGCAAAACATTTCAGTTACTAAAACGAATACTCTCTTCAAGAGGAGATGTACCTGGAAAAGGTTGGGAAGTATGGAAAGATTCCAGTTGGATTACATTATGGTTAGGCAGACATTCCAGAATCAGATATTAGATTTATGGCATACCCATGGGCAAATATAGACTCAGCTCACAATTTCGTAATCATGAGGAGTAGGCTAAAGCTTAAGAGACTAGTCAGGAAGAATAAATGCACAAAGGAGGAGGACATGGAAGTATTGAAGAATGAGGTTCTCTGAGGCTATATATACTGTGATAGTGAGTAGTTCAGTAGGCATTTCAGTTGAAGAGACAGGACATATCTAAGAAGGGCAATCACAGAAGTTTGAAAAGAAAACAGATACAGGAAGGTAAGTGCAAAGAAAACATAGATAACAGAAGAAATATTTCAGTTAATCAACGAACGAAGGAAGTACAAAATATTCTGGGAAATTTAGGAATACAGATATACAAGTCACTAAGGAATGAAATGAAGTCCAGGGATGATGAAGTGAAATGGCTGCATGAAGAACGTGAAAAAATTGAAACAGAAATGATTCTCGAAATGAGAATTGTTGTGGTCTTCAGTCCTGAGACTGGTTTGATGCAGCTCTCCATGCTACTCTATCCTGTGCAAGCTTCTTCATCTCCCAGTATCTACTGCAACCTACATCCTTCTGAATCTGCTTAGTGTATTCATCTCTTGGTCTCCCTCTACGATTTTTACCCTCCACACTGCCCTCCAATGCTAAATTTGTGATCCCTTGATGCCTCAAAACATGTCCTACCAACCGATCTCTTCTTCTAGTCAAGTTGTGCCACAAACTTCTCTTCTCCCCAATCCTATTCAATACCTCCTCATTAGTTACGTGAACTACCCACCTTATCTTCAGCATTCTTCTGTAGCACCACATTTCGAAAGCTTCTATTCTCTTCTTGTCCAAACTAGTTATCGTCCATGTTTCACTTCCATACATGGCTACACTCCATACAAATACTTTCAGAAATGACTTCCTGACACTTAAATCTATTCTCGATGTTAACAAATTCCTCTTCTTGAGAAACGCTTTCCTTGCCATTGCCAGTCTACATTTTACATCCTCTCTACTTCGACCATCATCGGTTATTTCACTCCCTAAATAAAAAAACTCCTTTACTACTTTAAGTGTCTCATTTCCTAATCTAATTCCCTCGGCATCTCCCGACTTAATTTGACTACATTCCATTATCCTCGTTTTGCTTTTGTTGATGTCCATCTTATATCCTCCCTTCAAGACACTGTCCATTCCGTTCAACTGCTCTTCCAAGTCCTTTGCTGTGTCTGACAGAATTACAATGTCATCGGCGAACCTCAAAGTTTTTACTTCTTCTCCATGAATTTTAATACCTACTCCGAATTTTTCTTTTGTTTCCTTTACTGCTTGCTCAATATACAGATTGAATAACATCGGGGAGAGGCTACAACCCTGTCTTACTCCTTTCCCAACCACTGCTTCCCTTTCATGCCCCTCGACTCTTACAACTGCCATCTGGTTTCTGTACAAACTGTAAATAGCCTTTCGCTCCCTGTATTTTACCCCTGCCACCTTCAGAATTTGAAAGAGAGTATTCCAGTTAACATTGTCAAAAGCTTTCTCTAAGTCTACAACTGCTAGAAACGTAGGTTTGCCTTTTCTTAATCTTTCTTCTAAGATAAGTCGTAAGGTCAGTATTGCCTCACGTGTTCCAACATTTCTATGGAATCCAAACTGATCTTCCCCAAGGTCGGCTTCTACCAGTTTTTCCATTCGTCTGTAAAGAATTCGCGTTAGTATTTTGCAACTGTGACTTATTAAACTGATAGTTCGGTAATTTTCACATCTGTCAACACCTGCTTTCTTTGGGATTGGAATTATTATATTCTTCTTGAAGTCTGAGGGTATTTGTCCTGTCTCATACATCGTGCTCACCAGATGGTAGAGTTTTGTCAGGACTGGCTCTCCCGAGGCCATCAGTAGTTCAAATGGAATGTTGTCTACTCCCGGGGCCTTGTTGCGACTCAGGTCTTTCAGTGCTCTGTCAAACTCTTCACGCAGTATCTTATCTCCCATTTCGTCTTCATCTACATTCTCTTCCTTTTCCATAATATTGTCCTCAAGTACATCGCCCTTGTATAAACCCTCTATATACTCCTTCCACCTTTCCGCCCTCCCTTCTTTGCTTAGAACTGGGTTGCCATCTGAGCTCTTGATATTCATACAAGTGGTTCTCTTCTCTCCAAAGGTCTCTTTAATTTTCCTGTAGGCAGCATCTATCTTACCCCTAGTGAGACAAGCCTCTACATCCTTACATTTGTCCTCTAGCCATCCCTGCTTAGCCATTTTGCACTTCCTGTCGATATCATTTTTGAGACGTTTGTATTCCTTTTTGCCTGCTTCATTTACTGCATTTTTATATTTTCTCCTTTCATCAATTAAATTCAATATTTCTTCTGTTACCCAAGGATTTCTATTAGCCCTCGTCTTTTTACCTACTTGATCCTCTGCTGCTTTCACTACTTCATCCTTCAGAGCTACCCATTCTTCTTCTACTGTATTTCTTTCCCCCATTCCCGTCAATTGTTCCCTTATGCTCTCCCTGAAACTCTCTACAACCTCTGGTTCTTTCAGTTTATCCAGGTCCCATCTCCTTAAATTCCCACCTTTTTGCAGTTTCTTCAGTTTCAATCTGCAGTTCATAACCAATAGATTGTGGTCAGAATTCACATCTGCCCCAGGAAATGTCTTACAATTTAAAACCTGGTTCCTAAATCTCTGTCTTACCATTATATAATGTATCTGATACCTTTTAGTATTTCCAGGATTCTTCCAGGTATACAACCTTCTTTTATGATTCTTGAACCAAGTGTTGGCTATGATTAAGTTATGCTCTGTGCAAAATTCTACAATGCGGCTTCCTCTTTCATTCCTTTTCCCCAATCCATATTCACCTACTATGTTTCCTTCTCTCCCTTTTCCTACTGACGAATTCCAGTCACCCATGACTATTAAATTTTCGTCTCCCTTCACGACCTGAATAATTTCTTTTATCTCGTCATACATTTCATCTATTTCTTCATCATCTGCAGAGGTAGTTGGCATATAAACTTGTACTACTGTAGTAGGCATGGGCTTTGTGTCTATCTTGGCCACAATAATGCGTTCACTATGCTGTTTGTAGTAGCTAACCCGCACTCCTATCTTTTTATTCATTATTGAACCTACTCCTGCATTACCCCTATTTGATTTTGTATTTATAACCCTGTAATCACCTGACCAAAAGTCTTGTTCCTCCTGCCACCGAACTTCACTAATTCCCACTATATCTAACTTTAACCTATCCATTTCCCTTTTTAAATTTTCTAACCTACCTGCCCGATTAAGGGATCTGACATTCCACGCTCCGATCCGTAGAACGCCAGTTTTCTTTCTCCTGATAACTACGTCCTCCTGAGTAGTCCCCGGCCGGAGATCCGAATGGGGGACTATTTTACCTCCGGAATATTTTACCCAAGAGGACGCCATCATCATTTAATCATACAGTAGAGCTGCTTGTCCTCGGGAAAAATTACGGCTGTAGTTTCCCCTTGCTTTCAGCCGTTCGCAGTACCAGCACAGCAAGGCCGTTTTGGTTAATGTTACAAGGACAGATCAGTCAATCATCCAGACTGTTGCCCCTGCAACTACTGAAAAGGCTGCTGCCCCTCTTCAGGAACCACATGTTTGTCTGGCCTCTCAACAGATACCCCTCCGTTGTGGTTGCACCTACGGTACGGCCATCTGTATCGCTGAGGCACACAAGCCTCCCCACCAACGGCAAGGTCCATGGTTCATGGGGGGGTGACTGACTCAGCATATAGAAAAATCAAAATAATTTTTGGTGAAATTAAAATCAAGTGCTGTAACATTAAGCGTGCAATGAGAATTCCGCTTTTAAATGTAAAGGAGAGAGTGGATAACTGAAAAAATTACATCAAAGGCCTCTATGAGGAGGAGGAAGACTCGTTTCATGATGTGACAGAAGAAGAAATAAGTCAGTATAGAAGAGATAGGGGATCCAGTATTAGAATCAAAATTTCGAAGTGTTTTTGATGACTTACGAAGATACTATGCAGAAGGGATAGATAAAATACCACCAGAATTTCAAAAATCATTGGAGGAAGTAGCAACAAAATGACATATGTGAACTGAATGGGAAGTCAAAGAAAGAAAAAGAAAGGAAAAGGATAACTGATGTCAGTTGATTTGGGTTATCATGCAGACATGTCTGAAAGAACAGACACTATGCATTCATACAAAATGACTATTCACATTGGTGTCTACAACTGGTGATATACAATCACACTTTCAAAAAAAACATCATCCACATAGTTCTCAAGGTAGCAAGACTGACAAATACATGAGTCATCACACAAGCAGCTTAACAACTCATGCACCCAAGCTGCTGAGAAGAATAATATACAGAAGAATGAAAAAGAAAACTGAGATTCTGTTAAACAACGATCAGTTTGGCTTTAGTAAAGGTAAGAGCACCAGAGAGGCAATTCTGATGTTGCGGTTGATAATGGAAGCAAGACTGAAGAATATTGAGGTTGATAGGAACTGTCACCTTGAAGAAAAAAAAAAAGTGTTTGATAATGTAAACTGGATCAAAGTATTCGAAATTCTGAGAAAAACTGGAGCAAGGTATAGTGCAAATCAGGTAATACACAATACATTCAAGAACCAGGAGGGAACAATAAGAGTGGATGACCAAGAACTAACTGATTGTATTAAAAAGGGTGTAACACAGGGATGTAGTCTTTGCCTCTACTGCACAATCTATACATCAAAGAACCAAAGATGAAAATGAAAGGAAGGTTCAAGAGTGGGATTAAAATTCAAGGTGAAAGATCAGATTTGCTGATTACTTTGCTACCTGTAGCGGAAGTGAGACAGAATTACAAGATGTGTTGAATGGATAACCTGTCTAATGAGTACAGAATATAAATTGAGGGTAAATAAAAGAAAAACGAAAGTAATGAGAAGCAGCAGAAATGAGAGCAGTCAGAAACTTAACATCTGAACTGAGAATCGCAAAGTTGATATAGTTAAGGAGTTCTGCCACCTAGGCACCAAAACAACCTATGTTTCTGAGAATGTACACTTGGAACATAGCATTGTATGGTAGTGTAACATGAACTGTGGGGAATTCTGACACAGAAGAGAATCAAAACATTCGATACATGGTGTTACAGAAGAATGTTGAAAATTATTCACACTAATAAGGTAAGGAAAGAGGTGGTTCTCCACAGAATTGGTGAGGAAAGGAATGTATGGAAAAGACTGACAAGAAAAAGTACAAGATTATAGGGCATCTGTTAAGACATTAGGGAATAGCAAAAGTACTACACTGAGCTGTAGATGGTAAAAACTGTAGGGGAAGACAGACTGGAATATATCCAGTAAACAATTGGGGATTTAGGTTGTATCTGCTGCTCTAAGATGAGAAGGCTGGCACAGGAGAGGAATTCATGGCTGTCTGCTTCAGACCACTCAGATGACTGATGACAAAAAAATTATGTCCCTATGGCTATTATTAAGCAATAATGTTCAAGGCAACAGGAATGAACAACTGTGTGTTGGAATTCTGGTTCCCTGAACTTCCTCAGTCACAACATGTTATAAGGGGTAGTATACAGTCACTTTATTTCTGTTGCTAGCTATAGGAATGTTTTATATGTAGCTCATATTTCTTAGTTAAACAAGAGACATACATGGAGTGCATTAGAATACATCACATTTTGGAGGACCCCTAAGTTTAAGAGTAGGTACAAGATGTCATAAGAACCTTTAAGGTAATGATGGTGTTTGTTTTAGTTTGCTCAATGGCATGGTTATCAGTGCCCTTGCCAATTATGAATGAATAAATTTAATGAAATGAAGTATTTCGTCTTAAGCCATCTCTTCTGTCAATATTTCCATGGACACCGACGATATTTTAGCACTATTCATAAGAGATGTAAGACATTTGATGGTGGTGTGACTTACAGTGAGGAACACATTAAAAATGTGGAGATGAATGAGGTGTGTTAATTATGCAAGGAAACAGGTCTTGATTTCTTCAACTGTGTTGACAACTTTGGAGTTCCATATTATGAAGCTGATATATTCATATATTGACTGCCGTATGTATTAACTTGTAATTGCAGGAATCTCACAAGAAGAAAACTGACTTTAGTTATTGTTCTTACAATTGGTGTACTGATTCATTTTTCATTTGTTTGTAAGTGCCATGTGTGTGTCCACTTGATGCAAATGATGATGATAAGACTATAAAAGTGAACAAATTTAGTAGTGAATGAAAATATTTTACAATTTTTTCCTTGATGCTGTATTCCTCAGAAAGTAGAACAGGAATTAGTGAATTCTTGCGTTCACTGTTTCTTTGCATTTACAGTTTCTCTCTCATAGGATTTTTGCACTTGCAAGTTCACATATCTGGTCTAGTATTCATTGCCTATAGCTTTATGTACTCTACATTTAGGTAAATGGTATTTCTTTAGTGCCAGTATGCAAACACTTCATTTCAGGAGTATAAAGGGTTTTGTTACATAAGAAAGATTTTGTTTTGACGAAATTAGAGGGCAAGTATATTTTCAGGGTGAAGAGTATAAAAAATTTGACAATGTAAATTTGTTATAAAATTTAACAATTATTACAGTAAATTACATTTACCATCTGAGAGCATATAATATAAACAAAATGGCAAGGTTAGCGCCATAAAAAATAAAGGCCAATATGAACAGTGAATAGAGGCCATCTGAGTTTTTCTACTAACAATATGAAAACATACATAATATGATATAATATTCATCCTTCCATGTGCCATAATGCTATAAAAGAGATATTTACAAACATTAGTACTTTATAACAATTAACTAACCCCAACAGAAATTCAACAATGGAGGCTATTGTGCCCGATACATAAAATAATAACTGCTAACATATTACGCTATTTACACATTTATAAGGGTCTCTGACACACAATAATTCCCTCTTTTCATTCATGTGAAAACTTGTGTTGTCTTTTTATCTATAGGAAACTCACACCCACACAGAGTGCACATTTTAGAAAGATGGCAAGTACACAGCTGGCAACAACTGATCCACCTCTAATCACTTTTAATTAACTGCTGGCCTGAAGAAACTTTAATTAATACTGTGCGACGTCTGCTCTACAGACGTCTTTGGAAGCACTGACTTTTCCCACCATATGCATTTCTGCATCATTATCACAGCGTGGAACTTCAATGAACCATCAGCAATGACTCATCTACTGCTTCTTGTAGCCATAGGAATTAACAGCTGAAACAAACGATATAATAATGTAACTCTTTTGGTCAGAAAGAGAACACAAAAATTATAGAAACGTATTACAAAGTGTTCTATCAATGAGGTATTTTACTGGCGAATTACACTTACTAAGTTTAGGACAAACCTTTTTCATTTGTGAGTTGATTTAATAATAGTTAAATACTCTAACTGCTGGTTTTCTGGTAGTACTAGGCCATTAAGATAGACAGACTGTAATTTACAACTGTTATATTTTTTGACAAAGCAAACGAAGCTGAATTGCTAAAGACAAATCATTGGAAGGATAGAGTATGGATCCATTTTAGTGTGCATCACACATGGAGTAAAAGTTTCAATTACTGCTTAGAAAAAAATAAATTTTTGTAATTAATTTTTTGTTTCTAGGTACACACAGTGAAATCCCGCATCACAGTACCATAGCACACCAGCAAAGGTGCCAGAACTCAATAGCAGATTCGATTGATGAAGAGAAAGACGGGTTGCACCATTTTATTTTAGATCTTATAATGCTGAGCTATGGTACTATAGTGCGATATTTCTATGTTGAGTGGAACTGTAGAAGTCTGTCTACAAATTTATTACCTAATTTTATTTTTTCTAGTTGATGACTACAAATTTATAACTTACCCTTATATGATAGCACAGAAATATGGCGGTCAATATTATGGCTTAAAATACATTTTATAGGTCTAGCGTAAAATAGTTCTTAGAAAATGAGATTACCTCGACCGAACTAAGAAGGTTCATACCCTTTTCTTTCTTCTATAAAAATATGTTGTAAACTTAAGCAGGGTGGAGAAAGGTTATTTACTTTAGAAGTATCTTGCATTTTTTCAAACAAAAAATATTGGGTCATAGAAACCCTAACAAAAGTGTTCCGAAAAATGCAAGCTCGATACATAACCAGTAAGTTACTATACATGGGACTCATTTAAAATTCTTGTAGAATAAAAGAGATAAGACAATACTGGAGCAACACTTGGCTCAAACAAAACTTCTTCGATTATTTCGTAATGTAAGGTCAACAATCAGATTTCTTTTTTTTAAATGGCACTACAGCTGAAACTTCCTGGTAGATTAAAACTGTGTGCCGGACCGATACTCGGAACCTTTCCCTTTCACGGGCGTATCTCTACCGACTGAACTATCGAAGCACAACTCACGCCCTGTCCTCTCAGCTTTATTTCCGCCAGTACATTCCGATGCAGAGTGGAAACTTCATTATAGTTAATAGAGCTGATTCAACACGAGTAGTGGTGCACTCAAAACTATTTAAGTGTGTGTGAATTCGATCAGTCTCACATGATTAAGGCTGCCACATCTGTACGGGAAGCAAGCGTTCTTGAAACACTTGTTATACTAGGGGACTTAGTATTTTAATGACACACACAATCACAGTTCCTAAGTTTCATCTGCTACAATATTTCCCTCTAATTTCATTCCTGTCAGCTACATTATGAGAGAATTAACGTCAACGTAAAATTTTGTTATTGCAAAATAAATACCCAGAAGTCGAAGACCGTATGTCACAAATTTGATACTCAGGACAAACACACTCAAAAATTTAATTATGATAAAATCCGAAAAGACTGTTTTATTACCGATTTGTGTAACTAGCGATGATTATACAAACTCACTAAAACACTGTCCAACAATTTTGGTTTTGAGTAGTGGATCAATGCTTTGTGCAAGAGTACATGTGCTAGAGATCATTTGCACAATGAACATACAGCAGCAATATTCAGAGGACGTTTACAAAGTAGGCAGTTACAGGTATCAAAGCAAGATAATGCTTTGTTATTAAGTGTAGCTCAATTGTGTATGGAATATTTCTATAATTACAATAATATTGTGCGTCACAGAAATCAAGTCACTGTTGTAGCTATTTGCGTTATTATTGAGTTGTTAATTTTGTATAAACCCTTATTTTTAGCACTTGATACAGCTGTGAATCCAAAAGTGACATTTATTAAGTACACACATGTATACGTCTTTTACCATTAAATTACTAACCAGTTTAGACAGTGGGAATATTTTTAGACATGAGCTATGATAAAAACTGTTATTCTGCTCATGCTTCCTTTAACGTTCAAGAATATAGTGTATAATTACAGTAGTGTACGAGGTGTGCGAGGAAGAATAATAGACAAAAATATTCATTTTTTTTTCAAACCACAACATTGTCTTTTTTAAAATGGTTTCCTTCAGCAGGTGTACAAAGGAGGAGTCGTTGGTCCTAGTCTCTTCACGTGGTATGGCCTTTGATGTATCTGTCACATTCTTTTGAATGTTCTCCATAGTCTCAGGACGACGACTTTTTACTGCATTTTTCAATTTTGGCAAAAAAATCACAAAGAATCAGATCAGGTGAATGGGTGAACCGTGGAACAGGAACGCCTTTTGAGGTAACAAATTCTGAGATGGAAGTGGCAGCGTGACATGTGGCATTGTCCTGATGAAACATCCTCTTCTTTTCAGTGTCCAGTGTCTCGATTCACCCTTTTCATGAGCCTTTCAAGGAGACATCTTTGTAAACTATCGGCTGACAGTTTGTGTTTTATGCACGTTGCTCCTACTGTCAAAAATGCAAATCAACATTCTTTTGACCTTTGATTTGCTCATTCGCGATTTTTTCAGTCGAGGAGATGTCTCAGGGTGCCACTCCTCACTTTGCCGCTTTGTCTCAGCATCGCACTCAAAAATCCAGGATTCATCACCTGTGACCACTCCACTGAACCATTCATGGTCATTGACAATCCTCTCAGGAAGATCAACGCACACGTTTCTTCGATTGTTGTCCTGCTCAGTTGTGAGGTTTCTCGGCATTATTTTGGGACAAACCTTTCATATATGGAAATCTTCGCTCAAAATGTGATACTCGGTGAAAATTTTTAACTGGTCACCCATCATCCTTATTGTTAAACGTAGATCTGATCTCTGAAGGACACACAGCGTTCTCGTCGGTTTTTGAATGTGAAGGTCTCCATGAATGAGTTTCATCTTCAACGTGACCTTGGCCTTCCAAAAACGATTTGTGACTGCAGCAAACTTGTGCTCTAGATAAGGAATGTTTCCAATAGACTTGTTTCTGCAGGCTGCGCTCTGGTGTCACACGATCCAAAGAGAATATGCGCAAATGGGGCCTCTCAAATGAACCGGCGCTGTGTGACTGTGGATACACTCAAACCACCACCCACCTCACGCAGTGTGTGCTGTGCCCAAGCACCTGCACCATGAAGGATTTGATGAATGCCACCCCGGAAGCGCTGGACGTGGCTAGGTTCTGGTCCAAGACTTCATAAAATAAAAAACTACTTGACCCTGCTTATATATCTGTATACTTTTATTCTCTTTTTGTATTTGTTATATACTTGATATGTATGTGTTAATAATTCTGATTTTATGTACGATGCTTCTGACACGATTAAATAAATAAACATTTTCAATGGTCACACTCTACGATTACCCAAGTATGACACAAAATTTGATGGTTTAACTTTGCTGTAAATTCCGCTCTTATATTTTCATAACTCACAACAAAAACAACTTTACCAAAGGCGATCTCAAAAATCACTTAACAGCAGTAGGAGCTAAAACTCTGACTGAACGTCTGGAAGGGATGAACACAAGTAAAACAACACAGTGTTGCCAGATCGATCGCAGTGTTGTCAGTCTCATTACTTTTTCCCCCCACACACCTCCTAATCCTAACTAGTCTACCACATTACTAGATATGAGAGACAAAGGCGTTATATATCACGTCTCAAACATCAACTGTGGAATGCACAACATTAAATTTTAATGGCGTCAAATGTGGAAAAATTTATTGTTGCCGATAATCCAGTCGTAAAAAAATTATTCTTAACAAATATCAAATGGTCTATTCCCAAACGTCTGATAGCGACTTTCGCTTTCTTTTTAAATCTGTGCATTACCGGAGATTAGTATGTGATTATTCGACTGTTTTGTAATTGCTGCGTACCTACCACTTTCTACCACTTTACACTGATTTGCGATTCTCCCGGATGGAAACTACCGCAGAGTATCTCTAGAAACTGTCAGAACCGCGTTAAAGTGAAAGGAGTCGCAGGCGCAGTGGCCAGCAGCCTTACCCTCGTAGACGGGGTCGTAGTGGACGAGCAGCTTGTACCACTCGGCTCCGGTCACCCTGTCGATGTCGAGGGTGCCGCCGTAGCACTCCGGCAGCACCTTGGGGCTGATGTAGTTGTGCAGGGAGTCGCGGTCCGTGCCGTGGAACACGATCTGCAACACAGGCGCCACCACACGTCAGCCCCGGGCGTCACAGCCTAGGCACAGTCGAGTATTACTGGTCGCCGCCAAAACATTAACATTAGGAATTACTGACAAATGCAGTGGAAGCACTCAGGTATGAGCCAGTCGATAAATCTGGTGTAATAATTCAACACATTTGGGAAAGCGAAAAAATCCGAAGTGGATAGATTTCTATTGTAATTCGTCTACGACACAAGAAACTGGGGAGAACAATTGTGAACAACTACCGTGGCATCTGTCTCCTGCCATCAAGTTACGAGATCCTCTCTAAAACTCTAGAAGTGGAGGGATCAACAAGTTGATCCACAATTGGGAGACTATCAACGCTGAGCAGATTATGAATCTCATTTCCATCTTTTCGTTTCTGAAGTTCAACGACAGGGAATTAGCGGTGACATGCTACCACTTCAGGAAGGCGTACAACTGAATTGACCGAACCACCCTACTGCAAATCCTTGGAAAGTTTGGCTTGGATATCAAGACAAAAGTGATAATTTCGACAACCTTCACCACCACCTCCAAAGTGAACTTCAGAGGAAATTGGGCTATCGCCTCTGCTCTTCAATTTTGTTTCAGAAAAGGTCATCCGACGGTGGCGCAAAGAAACAACCATTCAGGGGCCTAAAATGGGTTAAGGCTAGGATTCAGGTATATTGATTTTACAATCGACTGTATGGCCTCTGCAGACCTAGTAATATTTTCAGATGTCTTAGATACGGCAGCAAAATAACCAACTGAAGAGACAGGCGTCGTAGACTGGGATCCAAACAGTCTTTGAGAAGACGCACTTTATGACAAACATGAAAGTTATGCCCACAGAGCTGGGTGTCTGACTGGGAAAAATTAAGCAGACAGAAATATTTATTTATCTGTGTGAAGAGAGGGCCTAATGTGTCAGAGAAAGAAGTCTTCGTGTTTTGCAGTGACAAAATGGAAATTGCCTATAAGCTAACTAAAGGCATATACCGTAAGATCGATACCCTCCAACGCCAAAATTAGATACTACTGCACTCTCATTCGGCAGGAGACACTGCTGGTGGCAGAGGCTCTTACAGTTAACAAGAAAGTCAAACGGAGAAACTTGACTCCAGAGAAAGAGAGAAAGAAAGATTCCATGAAAACTCCTGGGCCTCGTCAAAGGAAAGTGCGAGTGCAGAAGGCGTCACAGCCACCTATATGAGCACATGGATAGGGAAAGTCACCAGATTCGAAAACGGATTGCCTTTTATCGCCACGTGAAACGAATCATTGGTTCAAATGGCTCTGAGCACTATGGGACTAACATCTGAGGACATCAGTCCCCTAGAACTTAGAACTACCTAAACCTAACTAACCCAAGGACATCACACACATTCATGCCCGAGGCAGGATTCGAACCTGGGACCGTAGCGGTCGCTCGGTTCCAGAGCCTTTTTTTCTTTTTTTTTTGAGAACTGCATCAGTGATTTCAAATATAAAACAACACGTTGTGCTTGACTGCTTTAAGCTCCAATTAATTTGATCGTTACTGGCTTAATATAATGCATTGAGTCTGACGAACTATAACTCATATCTCTGCTAGTACCTCAACCTCACACTTACATGCTCCGCAGAGGCCCACGTACTTAACCGGCTGGTCTAGAGCTTCCTGTAGAAAGAATGTGGTGAAAATTGCCTCATCCCCAGTCTACAATATATTTTCAGAATGAGTCAGTATTCAAAATCGGTCAGGTTTGTGAGTGACTGCTATTCTAGTGAGGAAACGTAATCGGAAGGACGAATTGCATGTGTGACAAGAAACTTGACCCTTTTACCAGTACCTTTCACGCGAAACCACCAACGCCTTTGCAAGGCAGAGACATCTACTGATACACTAGCGTACTTCTACGAATGTGGTGCATTGAAGCAACCACAGCGCTCGAACAACAGACGGCATGTGGAGCATGCTACGTGACTAAAGAAGGCTGACTTCTTTTTGTAGTGATCACATTGAGGAGAGCATTGACAGCTGAAGTAAATAAAGTAAATTCATCAAGTTAGTTTTAACGTAAATTTTACTTTGTAGTACTGCTTTTATGAGTGGTTTTGAAATGAAATCACTGGAGCAGTATGTACTGTTGATATAAATTTATTACACTGTACGCCTACTTTTGCTTGTTATTTACGACTATAATTTATTTTAGGCATTATGAGTTCAAGGTAGTTTTTAGAAGTGGGATTGCGTCTTGGAAAAATGTAAAATTGCTTTTAAATGTATATCGTGAAATGATTGGTGGTTGAAAACAATGTCACAGAGATTCAAAGTGAAACCACTTTGAAAACAATTGGTTATGTATATTTTATCTATTTCTTCTTGTATGCGTTGCTTAGTATGATGATGAAGGCCAATTTTGCGGAAAAATTTATTTTATTTTATGTTTGTAAGCGGAACTCAAATGGTTAACTGAGAAGTGTCCTGTTTAAGTGAACTGTCTTATCACCAGGCTATCTTTTGGGAAGTCTGAACTGCATACAAAACGCAGAGATGTATCTGCTGCGACAAAATACTCTAGTAACTTACTATATCGCGACGTAATTGCTTGTGTATCTTCTTCTTAGTGGTGTAGGGCCACAAAATTTCTATTAGCTTTGTACTTACGAAAACTGCAATGAATATTAGCTACGAGGCACTTCGATTAACTAATACGAGCATTTTAATGGCAATGTTATTTCAAAGAAAACTACATTTTAAGAAGAGAAGTGGTTGTGTTGTTTCTTGAAACTAGAGAAAGGAATAAATTGCCCAGACGAAGTAATAATGAGAGGCGAATCTAAAACTAACAAGTTAGACGTAGGATTCGCGCCAAGAAAAGTTGTGACGTTAGGGTCTTTTACAACCTCTTGTAGCGTGTCTGTAATGCAGTGTATCTGTAAAGACTTCCCATTATCCCTTGGAATGACATTTCTACCAAGCAGCTGGGTGCAGTGGCCTTTCTGGCACTGCACACTCGCAGACTCAGCGCTTATGCCGCGTTATAGGAGACTCCGATGATTCATACACCGTTAAGGGTTCGCCGCGTTGCCTAACTGTTACTGTTCGGACTTTCCAGACGTAAAGACCCCAGCGAGCGCGACTTCACGGCGTAGGAATATGATGCAAGCAGTGTTCTTATTATGTATTATTACCCTCATACTCTGTCAGATAGTACTGCATTTTTTTCTGGACGTAGCTAAATGCCCTTCAATCTTATTTCACCTTAGCGGAATCTTCTTGTACCTTGTCATATGTTCCGACGTCAAATAAATGATCGCGTTTGTGGATACTGATGTTGCATTATTTGGTTATACAGAGATACGTATTTTCATTAAAATTAGTTTCAGGCACCTCCAGAACACAGACCACTGTTGTGGACTCAGTGCTGAAGCTTCCCTCGTGCTGTTTTCTCTTCGCCGCTTCCATACACTGCTTAGTGAAAACAAACCTATATGCCATTTCCTCCCCCGTTCGAGTCACGATGTGTTGCTAATACAGTGCCGCTACGTTGAAACTATACTTGCGCGCGCTGGCGCGTTAAGTCAACAAGGAAACGCCATGTCTGCAGGAAACCTCTGCAGGGACATGGCAGTAACCCCGCCTATTCCAGTGCCTGTAAACGTTATACTCCGACCATAAGATGTCTGCCTTGAAGAAGTACGGCTCGTTTCGGAGTTATTTCGGGTACAATACGTTCTAAACGTTTTATTTTCAATGTTTTCCATTCGTTTTCTTTGCTAAGAAAAATCGATTATCTGTTGATCCAGAGTCCTTTAAGAGTTCCACTAATTTTTCTCCAAAGCAAAACGCGTTGTAGTGCTGCCATTTTCACCAACTGTGCAGTTATCTACGTCCAGCTGTATGTTAATGATCCCCTAAGAGTATAAATCAAAAATCAATATTTAGGGAACATAAAAGGACATGAGGCAAATAGTCTGCACTGACATAGCAAAAATGGCTCTGAGCACTATGGAACTTAACATCTGAGGTCATCAGTCCCCTAGAATTTAGAGCTACTTAAACCTAACCAACCTAAGGACAACACACACATCCATGCCCGAGGCAGGATTCGAACCTGCTACCGTAGCTGCCGCGCGGTTCCGGACTGCAGCGCTTAGAACCGCGTGGCCACCTCCGTCGGCTACTGTCATAGCACAAACATCCATAACACACTTACCCCAGTCCACTCCACGCTGCTCCTGGCAAAATCGAAAATGCACTACAGGGCAACTAGGTACATACTGTTGACTATTTCTCGTTAATATTGGATAGCTGAGTTATTGCCTCGGTTGTCGTCGTACAGTGTTTCAGTCTTAGAGTTCGCGAACCTATCATTCTTCTAAATTTCTTTAAATAACATTACAATAAAAACTCAAGAAACTCCATGAGCTCTCTTAAGTATGTGTATTTAGCGCAATGCAGGAAAGAGTTTATTTGTATTTCTTCACTTTCACTGTTACCAGCAATACGGAAAAATGAGAAGAAATCTGATGCAATATGCTGTGAGATGTTCATTCAACATACTTTTGTCGGCAAGGTTGTGACGGCATTGCTCTCCTCTCAGACGTCACTTGCTCTAATAGATAGTCTGCTGTGCTGTCCTTCAATTCTAATCATCCTAATCATCCAATCCTCATCATCATGATCATCATCATCATATCTATAGCATGTCCAAATGTAACTTGTGAGAAGTCATTATCTATAAACCAGTGAAAACTTTAGTAATTCCAGTCAAAATTTACTCTGGTAGAATCTCCCAGAACTGTGACATAAGTTAAAACAACGTCGCTGAGAGCAAAAGACAGATGATTTCAATTGTCTTTGCATTTTCATTTTGTCTTACCTTGACGGTATCTTGTACAGAAGAGATTTATGTTAAGTGTAATTTTGCTGGCTTAATAATTATCTATCTCACCACAAATAACCGGGTTTATTATTTCAAAAGGACAACCATCATATCTCCTTATCATTTAATTAAATTTATACTGTACCTTTTAAATGTGTTTCTTTCAAAAAGTAGAGGCTCTCAGCAGATTTTTCGGAGGCGGACGACCGAACACTTTTCGTGACGAAACGTCCTGGCAGATTAGAACTGTGTGCCGGACCGAGACTCGAACTCGGGACCTTTGCCTTTCGCGGGTAAGTGATCTACCACCTGAGTTACCCAAGCACGACTCACACCCCGTCCTCACAGCTTTACTTCTGCCAATACCTCGTCTCCTACCTTCCAAACCTTACAGAAGCTTTCCCGCGAACCTCGCAGAACTAGCGCTCCAGGAAGAAAGGATATTGCGGAGACATGGCGTAGCCACAGCCTAGGGGATGTTTCCAGAATGAGATTGTCACACTCCGCTGCAGAGTGAAAATCTCATTCTGGACTATTCGTGATCTTTGGTTAACTGCCTTACAATAGAAAGTCAGAATCCCTTGAGATATTTTATGCGATCATTTCCCTTTCTGTGTGTGACATTTTATTACGAAAATCGCGTGAGTCTCATCCGTTATCGCTTTCGAACAATGAAGCCGGACAGCCTCCTCACTGACCGAGTGCAGTCCCATTTAAAATAAAACATCCGATAATGGACCACGAAGTGTTCCTGTTAAAGCAACAGAATTTTTAATGAGCCGCACTGCACAGTGCGATTTAAAGAGCCTGTCCATCATTAGTGGGGGTTGCCTCCACTGCACGACTGTTGAGTATGAAAATCGACGTCTCTTCTCAGTTTCTGATTAAGGTCGTCCTTTGAGAAACCTTCCCAGTGAGTATCTCTTTGAGAGACAGAAGGTAACCCCACAGTTCAACTGTTGCGAAAGACAGAGATCTACCAATTTCTACAAAGAATCCAGTAACCCTACGTACACATAAACTACGTATGAGCCATTGGCTATGAATGGTTTAAATGGTTCAAATGGCTCTAAGCACTATGGGGCTTAATATCTGAGGTCATCAGTCTCCAAGAATTAGAACTACTTAAACCTAACTAACCTAAGGACATCACACACATCCATGCCAGTGGGAGGATTCGAATCTGCGACCGTAGCAGCAGCGCGGTTCCGGACTGTAGTGCCTAGAACTGCTCGGCCAAAACGGCCGGCTATGAAAGGTTCCGTAGTTTCTGTGGACACTTTGCTCTATCAGTAACTAAAACAATTGCGTTAAGTCGTCACCTGAACAGCTGCAGATAGTGCTGACGAAGTTGACGATCAAAGTAGGCTTAATTGGAAACTGAAATTCCTGTAATAAGTATAGCGTCCCCAGTGAAATAATACGAAAAGACTTAAAAAACGGTATTTATAAAGAAGAGGCATTTAAAACTTGAATAATATAGATTTTTTATCATGTTGCCGTATTATAATAATACCTCTGTGCAAGTTTTGAGTGCAAAGAAATAAGAAAATGTTCTAAAGAGTCGACAAGATACGCTCTTCTATTAATTTTTTAGTCGTCTTCACTTTTTCTCTTGTCTTGGTTGCGTGTAGACGGACATCTTGCGAGTGCTGGCAAATGTAAGCATATTTGTACTAATTAAGCACATAATATATTGATTTAATATCACTGTTCACTTTTAATTTGTAAGAGGTGATACCGATTTCATGTCCGCCTTCCTTTGAATTAACCTGCGATCGAGTAATTTACAGTTCAACAATCGCGGCGGCCGATGCAGCCAGCACGCCATAAAAAATTAGCGGAAGCGAAAAACTCGCCCGCTATTAACATAATATACATTTTTCTCCACAGCCGCCCGACGTTGCAGAAAGTACGTAGCATTTTCAGTACAACAGCCGAGAGCCAGAGCCAGGACTCCGACTACAATGCAATGGTTAACGGAGGTAAGAAAAAGTACTCTCGCGCCTGTGTGGGCCGTAATTGCAATTAATAACTAAAGATTTTTTGCTTTAAAGTGAAGCGATTAGCAGAGGAAATTAATATGAAAAGTTTATTCCATTGCTCAACTTATATGCCCATGTTTTAAGATTCAGCGAGTCTAACATTCATTAACGTAACAAATAATTTAAGATTAATTTTGTTAAAAAGGAGAACTTCACGAAAGCATTTAATTGTAAATCAAAATTGAATGAAATATTTTGTTTAAGGCCCACAACGTAAGTCGGCAACAATCAAAATAATAATAAATTAGGACCACCGACGGACGCGAGTTAAGCTAGAAAAGTACTTTCTGCATCCTGCTCATGTGTGACGAGTCATGGTCTGTTTCAGCATTGTGAAATTTTGATTGATGAAAATGTTGCTTACTTTCTCACCCTCTTTCAAGATTGGCTCCTTTGCAGTTGAAGGAGTTTCGGATGCTTAGGCCTAATAATCGGAATGTCGAGTTTTTTGGGCGTTTGCAAGCTTTATGAAGAACATTGCGGATTATGCTCCAGGTGTGTGAACTCACTGCCCCATTCGTTTCTCACTTTTTATTCTAAGGAGAGAATTGTGTAACATGAAGAGGGTGAAGGCGTTCTGAAATGTTACTGACGCTCTTTGGTGTTGAAGGTGTCGCTGAAATTTTGTAAACTTAACAAAATCCTGTACTACCGGTGCTACAACCATACAGGCTACAGAAGTTGACCCAGCAAGAAAAATAATGAGTGCACCATTTTACGTCTACGGAATCGGCAGCCCACACGACTACCATTTCTGACAAGAAAGAATCGAGTTATTCACGTCCCGGGTCTGAAGACAGTCGCTTGGCTCCTGCTAGCTTTTGTTTCCCTCAGTGTCGACCTGAAATCTTCCGTCAGCCATCAATATCTCAGCCCAGTGATGAACAGCATGAAGCCAGGCTAAAAAAGGCAAAGATTTCGCGGCACCAAAAGCCTCACTTACATTCAGTACGTTGAAAAACATCTACTGTTACATATGAAAACGATTGTCCACGTAACCTTTACATAATTAGAAACAAAAACATCGAAGAACGTCAAACACCTATGAGCTAAAGTTAAATGCAAAAATCAGTGAAACAAATGTTTAGAAAACAAATTGAGTATTTTCATGAGGTTCTAGACCAGGAGAACTAATAATGAAATTTAACAAGCACAGTTGCAACGCAACCGGATTACTCGCTAAATATACTCACCCTACTGCGCAGTTTCTCCCTGAGGAACGGCTTGAAGAGCGCGAAGACCATGTTGAAGATGTAGGGCTGGTTGACCACGTGGAAGCCCTTGACTCGTAGGGGCACCGCGTCCTGCCAACAGAGGGCAACGTGTCACCCGCCAGTCATCGAGACTCCAGCACGGGGTCACCGCTCGCGCGTCACAGCGGTGTTGGCCGTTTGCATACAATAACGTTATCTGCATAGCCACTTGCCTGGGAATGTAGGCTCAACTGGGACTGCACGTACATAAGACCACAGCCGCCTGATAACTCTCCCTTACATGAGATCGACGAAAGAAGGAAGCACAAAAATGTCGAGGGAGATTCAGGAATACAGAAATACAAGTCACTTAGGAAGGAAATAAACAGAAAGTGCAGGGAACCTAAGACAAAATGGCTACATGAAAAAGTGAGGAAATCGAGTAAGAAGTGACTGCTGGTACGTCTGACTCAGCGCATAGGAAAGTGAAAACAGCCTTCCGTGAAATTAAAAGCAATGGCGGTAACATTAAGAGTGCAACGGGAATTCCACTGCTGAATGCAGAGGAGAGAGCGGATAAGTGGAAAGCGTACACTGAAGGCCTCTACGAGCAGAACTTGGCTTATGACATGATGGAAGAATAAACGGAAGCCGATAGGGAAGAGAAGGGATCCAGCATTAGAATCGGAATTTAGAAGAGCCTTTGGCGATTTATGATTAAGTAAGGCAGAAGGATAGATAACGTTTCATCGGAATTTCTAAAATCTTTGGGAAGATGTGTCAACAAAACTATTATTTATGTTGGTATGTAGGACGTATGAGATTGGCGATATACCATCAGATTTTGGGGAAAGTATCGTACACACTATTCCGAAGGTAGCAAAAGCCGACAAGCGCGAGAATTATCGCACAATCAGATTAACAGCTCACGCATCTAAATAACATGACAAGAATGATATACAGAAGATTGGAAAAGAAAAATGAGTATCTGTTAGATGGCGATCATAGGCGCCAGAGAGGCAGTTCTCACGGTGCACTTTATAGTGGAAGCAAGACAGAAGAAAAATAAAGACACGTTCAAAGGATTTGCCGACCTGGAAAAAGCGTTCGACAATGTAAAATGGTGCAAGATGTTCGAAATTCTGAGAAAAACAGCAGTAAGCTGTAGGAGAAGATGGGTAATCAATATATATTATAAAAGTATACAATGTGCGTGCCGCTAAAACTCAGAAACGAATCCCGGTACGATCAAGGGAGTTTTATGGTGCGGCAGCCCTCTATTCCCCATCCATGAAGCAGGCTTTTCACGATATGAGGGTTGGGAAGTTTCGCCCTCTAGAACATTCGACAATGATCCGGGATGTTCAGGAATGTTTGGAAACTCTCTGGAATATTCAGGAAGATTCCAGAATGTTCCGGAACATCCCACATCATTGTGGAACATTCCAGAATGCTCTCGAATGTTGTGGAATGTTCATGAACAACGTGGACCATTCGAAGCGTTTTTGGTATGTTCTGGAAATCGCCACTGTGGGGCTACCTATTGGTAGCAGTATATAAAGTAAGACCCGTCGTGGGTTCGAATGTCAGTTTCTTATCAGTGATGAAGGGAGCAACAGAAAAAGTAGTGCAGTATGAGAGTAAAAACAAACGGTGAAGTGCGAGTAGTGGAAGTTATACACTGCCTGAATATAAATTGGAAATAAAGTGTGGAAAGTGCGTAAAGCGTACTTAGTGTATTTGTTAATAACAAGCTGACCTGATTTATGTTTTAGACAATGCCGAAACGTAAAAGAGGAGGAATCTCGACAGTTCTGAAGCAAAATGGCGAGAAGAAACAGCGAAAAAAGCAAAACACATGGTATCCACATATGCCACTCAGTATACCTATAAAATTATATCGTATGAATTTCAGAACATATGACGTCATAAAGATTAATCACTAGGCCAGATGTTGTGTGGTACGGGCGTGGAAGAACAGCTGTAAATAAATACCTTGGCAACGCCGGGTTTCTCCGAAAGTATACGATATGTACAAGAACCAAAAGAAAACAATGAGACTGGAAGACCAAGAACGAATTGCTCTGATTAAAAAGGGTGTAAAGTGATGTCTTTCGCCCCCTACTTTTCAATTTACACATCGAAGAAGCAATGACGGAAATAAAAGAAAGGTTCAACAGTGGAATTACAATTCAACACACACACACACACACACACACACACACACACACACACAGAAGTACATATTTCTTCTGATTCTGTTCAACACTGGTTGTTGTCTGGGCTGCATCACTCAAAAAACACACATCACCTACTTGTAATCTGTGAAGATACTCTGTATGATTACGCCTTTGTTACCAATCGACAATATGGTAAAGTATTTGACTACTTTCTGAAATCATGCCTATTCGAGGTTTATACCAGTAATACTAAACAAATTTCTGATGCTACTACTGTATCCACTGTTGCTATGAATCAACTGTTGCAGATTGTCCTTCGAACGGAATACAAAACAAATTTTAAACAATGTAGATACTGTCTCAGTAATTACGCACATAACAGTAGCGAAAAATGTATTATGGGTCAGAAGTTCGGAAAATGAGAAAGAGAGGAAAAGATCATCTGATATCCAAGAAGGGAACATAATGGAAGCGATGGAAAAGGAAGAGAATAATATGTTATGACCGCTTAGAATGAATCGATAACTGTGCCAAAGGAGGAACTGGTGTTATATACCTAGACAGGAAAAAGAGAATGAAGTCACCTAAAAGATGGATGACTTGTGAAGGAAGCTTTGAACTGCATGGAGCTCAAAGAGGGGAAACAGGCGGGAGAACGGTTTTTTGTTATTACCGAGATGAAGAAAGAATTTGTTACAGAATTATTACAACAACAACAAACTAGTACCACCACCACCACCACCACCACCACCACCACCACCACCACCACCACCACCAGATTCATCTTTGTTGGTGAATTTTCACCAAGATAACTATCTATGCAGTGCCACTGGATGGTGTCACCATCACAGTATGTTCTTCACAAAATCCTGTTCATGAATCATATTTGGACAGTTTAAGTTTATCACGCATTAATAAAGAGAAGTGAGAAAGAAAGAAAGAAAGAAAGAAAGAAGCGACAAAGAAGGAAAGAAAGAAGCGACAAAGAAGGAAAGAAAGAAGCGACAAAGAAGGAAAGAAAAAAGCGACAAAGAAGGAAAGAAAGAAGCGACAAAGAAGGAAAGAAAGAAGCGACAAAGAAGGAAAGAAAGAAGCGACAAAGAAGGAAAGAAAGAAGCGACAAAGAAGGAAAGAAAGAAGCGACAAAGAAGGAAAGAAAGAAGCGACAAAGAAGGAAAGAAAGAAGCGACAAAGAAGGAAAGAAAGAAGCGACAAAGAAGGAAAGAAAGAAGCGACAAAGAAGGAAAGAAAGAAGCGACAAAGAAGGAAAGAAAGAAGCGACAAAGAAGGAAAGAAAGAAGCGACAAAGAAGGAAAGAAAGAAGTGACAAAGAAGGAAAGAAAGAAGCGACAAAGAAGGAAAGAAAGAAGCGACAAAGAAGGAAAGAAAGAAGCGAGAAAGACAGGAAGAAAGGAAGAAAGAAAGAAAGAAAATACAAGCAAGAAAGAAAGAAAGAAACAAAATAAAGCGATGTAGGGAAACCACAGTAAAACTGAATCTGGAAAATGAACTGCCGTCCTTTCGTATAAGAGTGTAGTCCTACGGCGCCCACTCATCCGGTAATTAAAGCAGTTGAGCGCCAAGTCTTGAGACGTAGCAGGCTCGGTTGTTACTGACCTGCAGCCAGTCTATGATGCGCTTGGCGAAAGACGGCGTGAACTGCGAGACCTGCTGCAGCGAGAGGCCGTCCATGTCGAAGATGACGACGCCGCCGGCGACCTGCGTCTCTGGCTCCCAGAGTGCCGCCTCCAGGTACAGCACGGCGCCCTTGAACACCTCCTCCAGGCTCACCTTCTTGTGCTTCCACTTCTCTGAAACCACCAACAGGCACGCGGTCAGCGGCGGGTGGCAGGGACACGGCTGCGGTACTCCAGCACTCGAGATAAGTGCTTCGTGGTCCGCTTTCGTTTTGTTAGGGAAATAGGTAGGGCTGAGCAAACTATACTTGCGTTTGACATTCCTGATAATCCACAAGCTGCATACAGTGTCCAGTTAGTTCGAACAGTCATCTGATATTTGACTCGTGCTGTGCGAATAGAAGAGGATCGGAAGAAACTACTCACTAGTCTCAACAATAAGCTATAGCTCTGCTTAAAATTTGACAGTTTCGTGGAACACTAGAGAAAATAGCATTAAATGATACCACTGCGCGAACTCCTGTTGTATTTAAACAAAATTATGAGTTCTCATTCGGTAATGGTATGTGTGGATGTATACGTATTTATGCCCATTTTTAAGTAAAAGAAACAGGCAAAGACGAAAATGTCCACCAAAAAATGTTACTTAACTGAACTCTCTATAATATTTTATTTCTTAACGAGGCACAGTAATGATTTACCAAACAGGTTGCAGACGAGCAATTCAATACCTGTTCACGTATCAGTATAACAGACCTAGTAGATAGTGTCGGAAGTTCCATGCGGCTTTTTGCGGATGATGCTGTAGTATACAGAGAAGTTGTAGCATTAGAAAATTGTAGCGAAATGCAGGAAGATCTGCAGCGGATTGGCACTTGGTGCAGGGAGTGGCAACTGACCCTTAGCATAGACAAATGTAATGTATTGCGAATACATAGAAAGAAGGATCCTTTATTGTATGATTATATGATAGCGGAACAAACACTGGTAGCAGTTACTTCTGTAAAATATCTGGGAGTATGCGTGCGGAACGATTTGAAGTGGAATGATCATATAAAATTAATTGTTGGTAAGGCGGGTACCAGGTTGAGATTCATTGGGAGAGTCCTTAGAAAATGTAGTCCATCAACAAAGGAGGTGGCTTACAAAACACTCGTTCGACCTATACTTGAGTATTGCTCATCAGTGTGGGATCCGTACCAGATCGGGTTGACGGAGGAGATAGAGAAGATCCAAAGAAGAGCGGCGCGTTTCGTCACAGGGTTATTTGGTAACCGTGATAGCGTTACGGAGATGTTTAACAAACTCAAGTGGCAGACTCTGCAAGAGAGGCGCTCTGCATCGCGGTGTAGCTTGCTGTCCAGGTTTCGAGAGGGTGCGTTTCTGGATGAGGTATCGAATATATTGCTTCCCCCTCCTTATACCTCCCGAGGAGATCACGAATGTAAAATTAGAGAGATTAGAGCGCGCACGGAGGCTTTCAGACAGTCGTTCTTCCCGCGAACCATACGCGACTGGAACAGGAAAGGGAGGTAATGACAGTGGCACGTAAAGTGCCCTCCGCCACACACCGTTGGGTGGCTTGCGGAGTATAAATGTAGATGTAGATGTACCACATTTTAATCAGTTTCAGAGCAAGACTGCAACATTCATATGAAACAAGACAGTCAATCAAGAATTAAATGCCGAACACACGAAATTGATCGTAATGAAGTGACTGTAATTTTTATTGCGAGAATGAATTATAGCTCCAAGACCAGTCTTGCGACAGTACCAACAGACCTCAATAGATCGCGGGACGAGCGAAAGCTCGAGAACGAGACAGAATCAAGATTGCAATCTTTTATTTATTTATTTATTTATTTATTATTTGCCACTGTAACGTATAACCTATGCCTCAGAAGATATTTCAGTCCGTGTTTCAGTTATTTTTATTATTAAATACCATAGCGCGTTAAAAACGATAACACAGGTGGCTGTTATAGTACCAACAAAAGTCGGCAGAGCAAAGGCCGTTCGAAAGATCGACCGGAACCCGAGATTTCCCGAACTGTGACGTAACTTGTACGAACAGTTCAAGTCGTGTTGAAACACAGCCCTAGAAATAGAGACCCGTTTTATGCTATCAAGACGTTTTGGGTACTATTCGCAAACATACTGCATGTAATACAGGAATTTACAAATACTTAATGAAGCAAAACGTTCGTCTGAGCTGTATCAAACCGCGTTTCAAAGATGTTCCGCCATTGTCAATAAACTTAATTATACCTGGTATTTCCTCATGTTTTCGACCTAACACAAACTCTAGCGAAGGAAAGTTCTGAAAAGCGTACAATGCTATCCTCAGCGACCTACCCGGCAGTCCCAAACAAAACAACTGTTGATCATTTGTTAACATACGCTATAGGTGTCCGTTGAAACAAATCTCAGTGGGTAAGTAACATAGGGGCAGTGAACTAATATTTCAAGGAAAAAAACATATCATTAAAAATACAGAAAAAATAACTGTGCCACTAAGAATTTTGGTTTGGGTGGTAGTAGTGTCTTTTATAGCAAACGCAGAAATATCTGACAAACGAACGTCCTATCAAAGAAGGAAAGGCCTGATTGGGAAACGAGTGAAGATGTAATACAAGATCGACAGCTTTAAGCCATTGACCGTACAACAAATTACAAAAAGAATTTCAACATTTCTTTAACTTAGACTTCTAAGAAAAAGAAAGGCAACGATAACAGTGGGTGCTTGTAGATGCCAGAGACACATTGTGTGTAGTAATTAAGACAATCAAGTCAGGACGCTGACAAGATCGAAATCATAATTCATTCAACTTGGGAATTAATTTATTACTATTATTACTATGATACCTAACGTACTGTCTACTGATAAACGTTCTTGCGGTTGTACTGAATGGTTAGGCACATCTAGCCTGTAGTTTTCAGTGTCATTTCTGAGAACGTGCAAGACATTTCATTAATGTGTCAGTCGCCTTTGCAAGCTGGAAAATATCTGTACGCCTGCGACAGCATGAGTTAGCTAGTTTGTTCCGAAACTCTGCGCATAAAAATGGGACTTTCCCGGGTCTTATCCTTTGGGTTCTATTGGTGATACAACGGTAGGGTGAAGTTCCTTCGATATCCTTTGGGGTAGGGTCCATTTGTGTTCTCATCAGAAGGATTGGCTTTGTGTCATTATCCTGCAGCACAGGTAAACTATGAGTGTTACAAACTTCTCCCATCTTAGGCAAATGGAGCAAATCGGTTTTTGCGTTATATGTGTACTATGGCGCGCCTTAAGGAACTTCAAAAACGGAGACACCATTTAGTTCATGGACGGTTCCTGAGAAAACCGAGCCGCCCATTCCTAAGGGCAAAGCTCAGCAAATCGCTGTATTCTTTTTTACGATATTTTCCAAAAATCCCGATCTCGAATAGCTTTGCATATTTTTTTTGGATCTTTATTATTTTCCGAGATACAAATGTTCAAACTTTCCCTGCTTGTACACACAAAATACGCACGGAATATCCGATGAGAGGCAAACACGTCGTCCATAAAGTGACGTAACACGAAGAAACATGCTGTAAGGCGTCTCCGTGATCGGCAGAAGGGTTCTGGAAGCCCCCTTGTTGTAATATTGAAGCTCATGAAAAATTTTTGTGAACGTAAAATGCTGTCCGAAGTGTAAAAATAATTTTACGTTATTTCAATTTAACCTAAGTAAACCATCAAAATTTTACTGAGCCATAAAGTTCTTCTCACATGAGTGACATGCCCTGCTGTTACAAGGAAAAGAAGGGAACCAGTGGAAAATGCGCAAAAAAGGCTAATATGCTTGTGTGTGAAAAGACAGACTGAAAAGTGGGACACCAGTTTCCTTATTCAACCTCCCTCAGCATCTTTCAAAATTCTCGCAAAGGTTTTGGCATGCCTACATGTTCATGCATTTCTTTTATTCTGAGAGAGAAGAAGACAGTGGTAGTTCAAATGGCTCTGAGCACTATGGGACTTAACTTCTGAGGTCATCAGTCCAGTGGCAGTGGGAAAGACATGGAAAAGTAATATATACTGGAAGATGGCAGACGGTGGTTGTGGTATAAAAAGAGCGAAGGAGACAATGGTAGTGTGAGAGAAAGAGAGAGACACAGCGGCAGTTGAACATCGATGACAGTTACAGAACAGTGCTAGGAGAAGAGTGGAGGAGACAGTGCCAGCCAGAGAGAAACAAGGAGAAACAAAGTGGAAATGGGTGAGAGGCAATGATAGTGGAAGAGTCTGACAGTGACAAAGAGAGAGGGAGAGAGAGAGGGAGAGAGAGAGGGATGGAGAGAGAGAGAGAGAGAGAGAGAGAGAGAGAGAGAGAGAGAGAGTGGAGTGTGAAGAGACAGCAGCAGTTGGAAGAAATGAATGAGGTAGTAGCAGTAACAGAGAGCAGGGAGACACAGTGAGATGAGACTTTAGTAGTAGGACAGAACGAAGGAGAATTACTGTGAGACATAAGGACATACGGCAGAGAGAGAGAGAGAGAGAGAGAGAGAGAGAGAGAGAGAGAGAGAGAGGGGGGGGGGGCAAGTGGGAGCGAACGTGTACGAGCAACCTACAGCGATGGACTAGTGTGTGTGAGCGAGCTACTATTAGAGAATGAGACGCGACATACGAGTCAAAAAGAGCGCAAATGTGTTCGCAGGCCAAATTTTTTTAGGAAAATTTCTAAAGCTTCTGAGAAAGGCAGAATGAGGCAGCCAGTACCTCACTTTGCAGTCTGAATCTTTTAAAACAGAAGCAAATTAGTCTTTCTTTGTCAGATAGGAGCATTTCTTCGCTGTAAGAGGATACTAAAACCGGCATCAGAAGGTTGCCCGAAGACGGGAGTAAGAAAACAACCTACAAGAAAAAACTTTCGTTACTGTTAGACCCAATATGTATTATGTTACTATATATATTACTCGTTCTTTGCGCTGGCTGTTACAAATGTCAAGCGATATGTTCTTAAGACAGACTGTGAAATGGAACATTTGGACCGTCGTACACGATACGGCATCCCAGGAGCCTAGTGCACAATTTTTACAGCTGCGAAATTCTATGTAGGAGCCTACTGAACTATAGTAAACTGAGTACATTGTCAGACCATCTACAGTGTCTGTCCTTGTCATTGGATAACTTTCAAAAGCGTACGTCGCTTGAAAAGTATGTTGGCTCCCTCTTGTGTAGAAAGCACGTAATTTTGATTATTAGTGACATATCATCCAGGAAATACGAAATGTCAGATTCAAATAGCATAGTGAGTGTGTGTGTGTGTGTGTGTGTGTGTGTGTGCCGTCCAGTCTCTTAAGTGTAGCAATTACTTGTCAGCTTCCTCCATCTATCTCTGAAAGCAGTCAGTTCATTGTCATTCAGCGTACACATTCTTAAGACACAGCACTGATATCATTGTAGCCATAATGGCGACCCATGGCAAAACCGAGGCAGAAAATTGAACGGAAATCTTAACAAAGTCCAACTATTCCCTTTTCAACAGCGGTTTCACTTCGCCAGTGTACATCAGTGTACACCGCAACAGCACGAGGACTACAGCTGTTATCGAAGAACAGTGAAAACAACATATGTACATACGTTATTTCAAAGTGATGTCCTACACAACAGCGATCACCGAAATTAACATATAAGCGTTACTGCCGTGTTAACATCTTAACGGAGAGACTCTCAACGACTGAAGCCATGATAAATGTGTGTTTGGAAATGCACATTGGAGGAACAGCGTTGAAAAGACAGATGGATTTTGTATTAAATTATTACTTAGTAGTCGATACTTTAACAGTATGTCCGGCTCTGGGAGGTAGTGGCCTTGTATCAGAGTGGTGGTGGTGTTGATGTGGTCTTCAGTCCTTAGCCTGGTTTGTTGCAGCTCTCCATGCTACTCTATCCTGTGCAAGCTTCTTGATCTCCCAGTACCTACTGCAACCTACATCCTTCTGAATCTGCTTAGTTTATTCATCTCTTGGTCTCCCTCTACGATTTTTACCCTCCACGCTGCCCTCCAATACTAAATTGGTGATCCCTTGATGCCTCAGAACATGTCCTACCAACCGATCCCTCCTTCTACTCAAATTGTGCCACAAACTCCTCTTCTCCCCAATTCTATTCAGTATCTCCTCATTAGTTATGTGATCTACCCATCTAATCTTCAGCATTCTTCTGTAGCACCAAATTTCGAAAGCTTCTATTCTCTTCTTGTCCAAACTATTTATCGTCCACGTTTCACTTCCATACATGGCTACACTCCATACAAATACTTCCAGAAACGACTTCCTGACACTTAAATCAATACTCGATGTTAACAAATTCCTCTTCTTCAGAAACGCTTTCCTTGCCATTGCCAGTCTACATTTTATATCCTCTCTACCTATTTAAGTCGACTACATTCCATCATCCTCGTTTTGCTTTTGTTGATATTCATCTTATATCCTCCTCTCAAGACACTGTCCATTCCGTTCAGCTGCTCTTCCAGGTCCTTTGCCGTCTCTGACAGAATTACAATGCCATCGACGTACCTCAAAGTTTTTATTTCTTCTCCATGGATTTTAATACCTACTCGGAATTTTTCTTTTGTTCCCTTTACTGCTTGCTCAATGTACAGATTGAATAACATCGGGGAGAGGCTACAACCCTGTCTCAGTCC
Organism: Schistocerca cancellata; assembly: GCF_023864275.1. Lineage (NCBI taxonomy): Eukaryota > Metazoa > Arthropoda > Insecta > Orthoptera > Acrididae > Schistocerca > Schistocerca cancellata. Next base: position 937,362,685 of record NC_064627.1, read on the forward strand.
CTTCCCAACCACTGCTTCCCTTTCATGCCCCTCGAGTCTTATAACTGGCATCTGGTTTCTGTACAAATTGTAAATAGCCTTTCGCTCCCTGTATTTTACCCCTGCCACCTTCAGAATTTGAAAGATTATGGGTTTGAAATTCTTCAAGCATAAAAAATTAATTTTGTTTCAAGCTTAACGTTCAGTACCACATACTTATTGTACCAGTCATTTCTCCATTTTTGTGGTTGTGTCGTTAATGCTTCATTGTATCGGTAGTGGACACCACTTCGTGTATAAGTCTGTGGCACTGCAGGACTGTAATTCGCATGTACCACAACTACATACGTGTGAGAAAGCCCACGTTGTAGGTATGTTTGAAAAGTGGAACACCTTAAATTTTGAAGTGGAATTTAGTTATCTAAACACTTCTTTCTTAGCGCATTAAAATAATTTTGCGGCAGTTTGCATTAGAAAGGTTTATTTCCTATTAGAATTAACTTTATGAAGACGCAGTTGTGGACATTCCCCACAAACTCCGTAATGGATGAAGGAAAATTCAGTGTTTTAAACGACACAGTCGAGTAGCGTTAACATTTAATTCTGTACTCACGTTGTATTAAATGAATGCTCGTTCCTGAACACATGCCGTATTATACAGTTCATCCGTGGCAGCGTGAAACTAGTAGATTTTTTCTTTCTATTTTTCACTCGCCTCAGTTTCTGAGAGCTTTTTATATGTGATAACGCCCACGTCGCCTGATTCTGTTCACACTTTTACCTTCAAGTCGCCGTACAGCTGCCTAGTGGTGTCTTGTCACGTGTCTAACGAACTCATGTTTGTGTGTCACAACCAATAAGATGAGGCCAGTGAAGCTTTGCGGTCTTCACACCGACTTCGATTTAAAGTCTGGTTTACCAGACTCATAGAATTAAATGTAAGATCCTCTTGAGATTGGAACTTTCTCAACAGTTCATAGCAGTTTTTTTTTTCAACAGATTGAACAACTGTAACAGAGTTTCTTATATAACCACAATCAGTTATAGCTATGGAGGTAAAAATATGGGGAAGGTGACATTACGTCACAAACTTGAAGCCTATGTCCGCCATCTTAACTAGCACAAAACATCAGGTTCACCGCAACGACACTTCCCCGTGACGTCACTGACTGTGTCGTACTACTAGAGCATTCAAGAAAGGAGAACGTTCGAAATTGCCTTCCTGATTCTATGTTATTCATGTAAGCTCTATAACTGAGCGCACACGACAGAAATAATGAACAAGAAGCACTCGTAAACAGTAGTCTGCTAATGTTTTGGGCTACCTAAAACGGCGCCCACTCTGCTGTCAAAACAACGTACAGCCTTAAGTCTGTAGTGCCACCTCACTTCTTTGTTTTACCTCCAAGGTTGTAACACTAACGGTTTTATCGTTGACCTGAGATACTCACTGCCCAACTCAATGACGAGAATGCGACGGCCGTGTTGGTCCCTCCTGGGCAGCACCTGCATGATGTCATGGTCGAACAGGTTCTTCTCCTTTGAAGGTATCAAGCCTTTGTACAGCTCCGCGTTTTTAACCTTGAACTCGTAGTACCGCTTCACCTGAAAGTAGAAAGAATCTCTCAGAAGGCCTGTCGATGCACCAAACATTACACGATGCCTTTTATTAGCCACTTTCTTTTATTTATCAAAGAATTAAGTGTTTCTAGTCCAACCTAACAACGGAGAAAATGTACCGTCGGCGGCTGACACACGTCAGACCAAGTAACTGTCTCTGCAGCTGGCTGTTCCATTAATCGTATTACTGGCCAACATATGACCCAGAAGATAGTAATCGTCGTGCACAGTAGAAGCAGTCATTAGTGTGTAGTGTGTGACAACTTTAACAAAAACCGTAAGAGACTTTGCATTCAAGTGGCGTCAAATAGGAAAATAACATCAGCTCTTGTGTCAGGCGAGTAAATAAAAAGCTCTCCGACTGGTCATGTAAAATATCACCGAGGTCGGACATGAACGAGTTACTACTTAAAAACTGGTTATTTGGGATTCCTTGCACCTCTTCCAGTGACCTTCGTAATATTCATGCTGTTAGTTTAAATTAGCATTTTCGTAGACTCTACTGTCCAGTTACAAGCGCGTGCCCATTTTCAAGTCCATACATGGATGTGGAGGTCGTCGTCCTCTTGAGTATAGGGTGGTGGAAAACAGCCTGGTAATATCAGAGAAGAGTAAGGAACATAGAATCTAACAAAACTTGCATATCATCAAAGACGGGAAACGCAGCAATGTGGACCTACGTCCACAAAACGACAGCATCTTAACGAAGATCGCGCTGAAGTTTATAAGTGTCTGTGGTAGGTCCATTTTGTCCGCCTAAACTGCTACTGTTTATGCTGGGGTTTTTGTGCTCCACACTTGTTACAGTATTTCGATCATTTACTGTAAAAATATAATTCTAGAAAAAAAATATTTTATTTTTCACCGTTGTCTTATTTCACACTTCCTGGTGTAATGTTTGTACTTGATGGAACAAAAATTCATTTTCTCTGTACACTAGCGAAAACTGAAACATGTCGCCTTTAGATTTCATTATTGATAACGTTTCAGCCAAAAAGCACCACATGTCTAACAACTTACTGCAGTGCCATTTCTGCACTACCGTTTATCATCTTAACAGATTAAAGGCGTCAAGGTTCTTTCAGCCTAGTTTGATTTAATGGCGGCGTTTCACCCTAGATTTCACAGGAAACTCGCGTCAAACTTAACCAACCATGGGCAAGTGATTCAAGTTTTTCCAGCTTTTCCTGTTCGGTTGGAACCAATCTCTTCAACTGATTTAATCATCATCTGCGCTCTTTTGCGCATCAGATGTTATCTGAAACAAGTCAGTTTAAAGGCACAAAACTCGGCTGCTCGTCGTTGATTGGCTGTCGTTTCATGGCCGTAGCTCCATCCGACGGTGCCTTCCCTGCCACATCACTATTTTTTTTTTCTTAATCGTTAATCACAGTGTTCGTAGGACAAGACTAGGGTATCAAAGCACAAGTGCTGGCAAACTGACACTGGCAAAGCAGGAGCGGACAGATAAAAAAAATGTATCGCATGCGTCAGAAGTACAAAAGTGCTTTATCGAGAAATGGAAACTTCAGCGTCGGTAGCTCTCAAGCAGCAATATTAGGACTGCGTCTAAGAAAATAGGCATATTTATGAAAAACAACATACAATGAATTTGGACGTTTTGAGAATACTGGGGAGGGAATGGTATTTCCTACTTTTCATTCTTAGGCAGTGTCGTATTAGCTGTAGAGATCAAATGGTAATTCATTACCGTTATGTGGTGTAGCTTGGAATAGTCGGCTTACTGAATGTTACAAGAGGGAACGGAAAAGGTCAGGTACATCACTGATATTTAACTTGTTTATTGAGGAAACAACGAAGGGGAGTAGACGACTACCAACGTCTAAAGTCGTCAGCGAGAAAATGGGATGATACGGCTCCCTGATGACGTAGCAGTGGTCACAAGCTGGATGGAAATTGAGATGGATGCGTGCTGGAATAGAAGGTGGCCTAGCTCTTGGGTGTACTATGCACAATCAGAACGGCACTTAGGTGACGATGTGCTCACCCTACGGACTTGGTGGGTGGCTGAATGGTTACTTTGGAAAAGAAATGGATGAATTCTGCATTAAAGGTAAAAAGTATACAGAGAGAAAATTCAGGCAAGGTATAGTAACATGAATTGCACAGAATGAACTGCAGACGAGGTCTTTCGCGAGCGCACTGTTGTGTAGAACATTCTCGGACAACCTGTCAGTCGGTCAGTCCATCCGCACCGTTTCCGACCGCTGCGCAGACCATCAACGGCATATTAAAAATCTAGAAGTAGGGAAATTAGCAGCTGCTGAGCACAGCATCACAAAATACTGTTTAACGAACGAATGTTTTGTCCCAGGCTGCTACATACTGGGATTCTATAAATTAAAGAGGCTGTAGAAATAAGAATGTGAGAGAGAATGTTCAACCGTGACAGCTGATATAATCTTAGTGGTGCGTGGCGGCGAGCTCTCGATACAGAAAAGAGCCAGAGATACTCATCGCCATGTTTACGCTACGAAGGGAGAGGGGCTGCTACTGTCACAGACGTTGATACAACCTGCGACAGCATTATGCAATACCGACCAATCAGAAGCCGTCTTTGGGCTGTATAAGGCTACTACAGCAGCAGTTTTGACAGTCAGTTGCTACTGCCGAATACGATGGGGGGAATCGTCGAAAGCTCGAAGTTTTACTCTGAACTGACGTGGCAAGAAGTCCGAGAATGTTTTGTACAGAAGAAGTGCTTTCTGTAAAAATCAGCAGCTGCTAACATCCCATGATGTTGGATAGCAAGATGATAGATACGGGAAACAAATGTTGTGATCGAGTTAGCAATTAAGCAGCGAGTGAACGAGAAGAAATACCTGAAGATAATAACGAATGGAGGGTTTAGAATGTTGGAATCATACTAATACATAAGCCCCTGCCGAAAAATTTATTTTTAAGGATGAAAGAATCGCAGTGGTAGACCCAACTATGAGTATGCAAGACAGATCGTCTGTGATCTAGGACGCAACAACGAAATGATAGGGATTGGAGTCAAATGATTGTCTTGTAGAACTGCGCCAGGTCAACGTGGCAGTGCTTTTAAATAACACTCACTAGTCTACTAACACCACTGACAGCGGTAAGTCCCCCCGCCCCGTTTTTCTCAGGCTTATTTGTACATTATTTACATAGGGTAGGGCTTACTTATTAAAAGTGCCGGGATAAATAGTTTCGAAACGTGCATGCTTTGATGTATATGTTTTCGTTAGTTGCACCATTTTCATTATATAAAAACAAAAACTGTTTCACTGCTAATATGCTATCAATGATTTTTGCTTTAGCTTTTATTGCTGAACAGGTGGAAATGAAATTTAGTGAAATTATTGATGAAACGATATAAATACGCCGAAAAATGTAACGGAATTGAGTTCTAAAAGTTACAAAATCAAGCAAAAATTTCAGTACAAACAGGTGCCTCTGAATGTAAGTTTTAGACACTGAACCAGGGCTACAGTAAATCAGTCTTGACGTTGGTTCAGGTCGAAGAAAATCCATTTTCAGTTTTCATCATATTTCGATAGATTAAGGTTTTATTTAAGTACTCTGGAAAGGATTTTGCTGAAAAAATATTTTTCGAGCATTTAAAGAGTATTTTCTTGCTACGTGTCTGTATGTGACACGCCCACTTTTCTGTCACCCACTCTTCTGCATATATTTTAGGTCTTTATATCCCTTACTTTGCACGTTAGGGATTTTTTTTTTTTACTCCCGAGTGTGTTGGCTATCCTTGGAATGCAACGGTCGATATTGTTTTGTTTCTGCTGTTTGTAAACAACACGCCTTCAAACAAGCAGTTAGTTTTGTTCAGGTGTGATTTCGAGTAGTTGTTATAGAAAACTTGCAGGTATACTATGGACAGACAATGAGGAGAAATAAAGAAAATCTGGAGGCAATGAAGAGAGATGTTTGGGCCATATTCTTCCGTAAGTCCGATACTGATGATAAGCCATATCATGCATTGTGTCCATCAGGAGAAAATTCGTGGTGCAAATACAACTGGAGAATCTTATTCTCACCAGCATTCTCTTTCTGCTACTGTTATTACAGTAATTAAACCTATTTTCAGAGACTTTGCTCATCCTGATCTTCTAAGGAAATGTCTGCATGGGCAGACACAGAATCCAAATGAATGTTTCAATAGCATAATTTGGAATTGCCTTCCTAAAACTGTATTTGTAGGCATGCAAACAATGAAACCAAAAGTTCATGATGCTGCTATTACATTCAATTGTGGTAATATTGGAAAGTGTTGGGTACTCAAAAAGCTGGGAATTAATCCCGCTGAAAATATAATCACTGGGCTGCAACATTGCGATAAAATGAGGATAGTCGATGCAGACAGGTCTGCATCTAATATGACCAAGAAATCAAGACAAACATCCAGGAAAGTGAAAAAAGAAGCTGTAAGACCTGCTACAGCCCAAAGGAGGGCCATAACATGCAGCAGGACAGTTTTAATTAACTGGAAGTAACAAATTTCAAAAGTATTTTCTTTAAAGTCAATTTCCCGCAAATTAAAAATTTTTAGTACATATGCCCCATTATATCAGAAACTAACATAGATAAATGAATGAAATTTTCAGAGACTTTGCATAACATAAAAAGCCACCTCTGGTATTACATTCATTAATATTCTCCCATTCGGAAGTTCACAAAAAATATTTTCTGCAGAAAAACCTTAGAATTTTTGGTAAAAAAATTGAAAAAGCTTTTTTGAAACCTATAAAATAGATAAAGTAGATTTTAGTGCACTTGACTATTAGCATTATGTAACATACAGTAAAAATATTAAGGTCCTGCATCGAATTGGTTTTTCAGAAATGAGTCAAATACTTGCCTAAATTAACATGTTGTAGGGAAGCAGCATACTCACGCCTTATAAAATTCACATCAGTCTTTCCATTGTGTGCCAGCCTAGTCCACTGTAACTAGCTCTGACGTCATAAATATTGCGCAATACTTTAAAATGAAGTAAATAACCTGAAAAGTTTCTAGCATGTCAGGAGTAATACAAAATCAATACGTGTTGGATATCAGTTCAATAACATTAACCACTTTCGAAATTTGGATGTTTTTCTGTAAAAATCATTGGCGCAACAGAAAAGAGCTAGAAACTTAAAAATTTATATTTAGATTCCTTTTGCATAATAATTTAGTAGAAACAGTATTCTGGATCTCTCAAATTAAAATTTTAGTTGAAATTCATGATTTTCTGATTTTTGTCTTAGGAAGCAAGATAGATTAAGTAGGCGAATAAATAAAGCCAGGATGTTTAAATTTAAGTAGAAGGAAGATCCGCTATAATCATAAAGGTGTGAGAAGTTTCAACTGAATAACTATACAACTATAGCGATAGCATATCTCCAAAGGGCAAGTTCAGAGCTCGTCTACTGCGTGTAGTGTAATTAAATTAATTATCTCGCCCAAAATATTTGACTTAGCCACGTCAGACTTTTATTATGATTGCTTACATGTGTGCTGATTGCACATTTAAATTGAGAGCTTCATCGGCCATCAGCAAAGGAAGCAATGATTTATTTGATAACTTAAAGTGGTGCATTACTAGCCCAGCGGCTAGTCGGAAGAGCCGATTTGATCAGGCGTTCCCTTAGCCGTCCGCACCGCGGCTTTATATGTAAGAACGCTGCGCGAGAGAAGGAAGGCCCCAGTTCTCTCCAGACGCTGATTAGCGCGCCACCTGTGCCGGGAGTCGCGTCGCGTCCTTATCATTGGTATAAACAGCCTCAGATGCCGTAATAAGTTACTCGGGATATGCGTAACCATGAAATCGTTTGCGAGTGAAGTGTTAATTCTGGGATGACTTTAATGATCTATCTTTGGTTTGCGTATGTCGTATTTTCACGTGCCGCCGCAGGACAGACATTCTACCATTATTTAGCATGGCGTTTGACGAACATTATCATCAAATTATGGCGAGCATTCACTTAAACATTTAATTTGAACAGTTATAGTTGCATCAGCGCAATAGACTCTGAACTGCTCTGGTGGTTGGATTGTGTGGATTCTTTTTGGTCTGTGACTTTCAGAATATAGTGAACATTTTAGAGAGAATGTTTTTTGATTATGAATCCCAGACAATCTTCTAATTCCTCAGAGCTATAAGCTGTAGCTATAAATGTGTTTCTCAGATGAAGTGGGCACTAGGAATTCTAATTACAGGCTTCACGTTTTGCTAATCACTTTCTGGTTGCCAATATTGTAGTTAGAGAGCCAGTGTTGAGAACGGCAAACAACAGCATAAATACAAAACATTTATTCTATTATTCCACCCGCTGCACCACAATGTGTTAGATAGGCAGGGTGTTGTCCCCTTAGGGATAACCTTTACTACATGAAAGTGTAGTCTTTGCATTTGTTTTACATTAGAGTTGGTGACGGTGGTTAATAAAATCTTTACACGTAGTGTGAACAAGAAATAACAAAAAATGTTGTGTCTCGTTGTGAATTTTTCCAGTTCTCGTCTTACTTGCTGAAGGTCAAATGAAATCACATCGTGTGTGGACGGAGGGAGGCGAACACGTGCGCACTCACCAGAGCTGCGGCGGACTCCGCGTAGTACTTGCAGGGCCTGAGGAAGCGGATGCACCAGGCGTCGTCGTCCAGGGGCAGCTTGAAGTCGGTCTCCTCTGGAAAGGAAAAACACGGCGTGAGCGCTGGCTCAGCGTTCCGGCTACGTGGCCTTGCTACGCACTGCGTGACGCACCCGCGCCGCAGTGCACTACACGGCTACGTGCTGCCGTAAACGGCGTCAGCTACTTCAAGTTCCGGCCGCTTCTTTTTAAAACACTTCAAAGTTTAGCTTGGACACACAATGATACGACAGCTACGTGATTCATTGTCTACACAAATATGCACAAAGTGAAAGAATTGCAATGACTAGCTGTCCAGGCTGAAAGACAAACTGTTACTGCTAATCACATCAATTTTTCGCATATTTTGCAATATAGTGAAAACTGATATGAGTATACTTATACCAGTCGATAATTACAAGTAACTGTTCGATAACTCTGACAATCATCATCAATATAATATTTTTTCATTACTCGAAAAAGAGTTATTCATATCGTGTCCTATAAAGCTCTGCGCATCCAGTGATTTAATACTAACAAGGAGACGGCACGACCATGGGGTCGGGGATTTGTCCGCAATTTTGTGTGATGAAAGAGGACCCGTAACACCTCACGTGGTTAAAATATTAGGACGCAATACCCGGAAAATCCCGGGTAAAATCGATCCAAAGTTTTTTAGGTGCCTTATGAGTATAAAATGTTAGTACACTACCGAGCCGCCGTCTGGCCTCCGTGTTTAGGGCTGGGATTCTTAGGCCAGATATCTCGTGTTCGATTCCTCCTCTGGCACTTTTTTTTCTTCTATTTAATTTTCTTTGGTTATTCCACCAATTATTCAGAAAGTTTCCCAAACCTACGTTATCTTTAACAAATTAGTTGCATTATTGAATAAAAATTATTTTCTTTTTGTCCAACAACACAACTCATGGCGGTGGGTTCTCCATTTTTCATTGTTAAGTACATGAGCAGAAACATTGCCTCTTTAATCAGAATAACAAAGTCGATTGGAAAACATGCAATTTTTATACATATAGTAATTATAAACAAGAACCGCAGTGGTAATTATCGTAAAAACAAACAAAGCAATCATTTTTGCGACATCTTGCGCAACATACAAAAGCGGATTTTTTACAATCACAGGGCTTTTGCGATAAATCTGTACAAAAACATGCCCCATTAACATTTACGAAAATGTTTCGAGCTTCTGACAATTTTGAGGCAAACCAGGCATATTAAATCATGTGTCGGAATATTGGTAACGATAATTGATGCTGAATTATAGAATGAATTTGTATACAATCTTCCCGGGAATTAATTTCACGATTCTCCTGCAACAATGCGCTGCAATTTTGCAAGCAACAGAAGAAAAAAAAGTTCCGGAGGAAGAATCGAACCTGAGACCTCTGGCGTAAGGGTCCGAGCGCTAACAATGTAGGCCAGACGGCTGCGCGACAACGGACTAAAATTTTATGCTCATAAGGCACCTAAGAAACTTTGGATCGATTTTGCCCGGGATTTTCGGAGTAGTGCGTCCTAATATTTTAACCAGGTGAGGTGTTAGGGGTCATCTTTCACCACACAAAATTGCGGACAAATCCCCGACCCCACGGTCGTGCCGTCTCCTTGTAAGAGGTGTGCGAGGAAGGTAATGAGACTGACAACGCTGTGTGGTTCTACTTGTGTTGACCGGCGTGTTTGTCCCTTCCAGATGCCCAGTCCGAGTTTTGGCTCGGTACAGCCATCCAGTGATTTTTGAGAGCGCCATCAGTGAAACTGTGTTTTTGTAGTGTGTCACGAAAATGGAACAGCGAAATTTAAAGCAAGTTATGCCGGCAAGTTTTGTGTTACGCTTGGAGAACCAGCCAGTATGAACTTTGAAAAGCTTGTAACCTCCCAACTGAAATATATATATATAACATTCCCATTCAGCGTAACCTACCAACAGTTTACTTCCGTAACCTTGGAATAATAAAATGTGACTGACCTCTCAATAAATTTGTGGCTTACTTATAACCTTTCAATAATTAACTGACTGTGAATCTTAACTGGTAAATTTGGACTTCAGCAGTGCTGCGTCATGGCCTTGGAAGTTCATACTGAATAAATTGAAAATTGTTACCTCAATGAAGTCGCCGGATAACGCGTATATATCTGCTCCTTTAAGAATTTCTTTTCTGGCACAGCCCAATGCAATGCTGGTCGATAGATTTGTCATGCATAATACAAACAACTGATTTTTCTTTACAATAATCGGGATGACCATGGATTGGAGAAATTAATAAATTCTTTAAATTGAGATGAATGTTTGTCAAACGTTAATTTTTATATGAAAGATTATTATTAAGAGAATTTTTAAAACATTTACATGGGACTTGATATAACAATACTACATATGCGCGAGGCTACTTTTACCTTATACTACATTCCTCAGGCACCGCCATCGCTCCCCACGACCGGCCCAGCCAACTCGATACACACGACTGCTAGCAACTACTTACTCCTACTGCCACACAGTTCCTACTGCAGTCAACACTGCTCTCTGGTCTGAGATTCTCTTATAGCTTACATATCGCAGGCAGCGCGTGAGCAATCCATCGAAATTACATCTGCTCGAGTGCGCTAGCAATAAATTCCTTAGTCATGGACCGCTTACAAGCTGCAGTAGGCCAGTGGGCAACGTTCCTTATCTAGGGCACAAGTTTCTTGCTGGCAGAAATCGTTTTTGGAAAGCAGAGAACACATAGAAGATAAATCTAACTCACGGAGACCTTCAACTTCAAAAACCGACGGAAACGTCGTACGTATGCGTGCTTTTGTGAGATAAGACAGACGTTTAACAAAAAGGATGATACACGACCTGCTAAAGACTTACACTGTACATCACATTTTGACCGCAAATCTGCACAGGCCAAAATAGTGCCGAAAAACCTCACAACTGAGCAGGAGGCCAATCGAAAAAACATGTGCGTTGATCTTGAGAGGGTTGCCAACGCCCATGAACGGTTTACTCGTGTGATCACAGGTGAGGAATTCCGGATTTTTTTACTACGATCCTGAGGCAAAGCGGAGTAGCCATAAGTGGCACACTGCGACATCTCCTCGACAGGAAAAAGCTCAAACGAGTTGATAGAAGATAAAAACAATGCTCTTTTGACAGTAGCGGTATCATGCATATAGAATTTATTGCTCCAGGACATACTGGCAACCAAGTGCTTTAGGAAGGTTCAGGTAAAGAGTGAATTCAGTGAGACCAGACATTGCAGACAATTGGATTCTGCATGATGACAACGGCCAATGTCACACGGCCCTTTCCATTTCTCTCTTCAAAAGGCATTCCTGCTGCTTCACAGCCCTACTATTACCTGATCTGAATGGCTCTGAGAACTATGGGACTCAACATCTGAGGTCATCAGTCCCCTAGAACGTAGAACTACTTAAACCTAACTAACCTAAGGACATCACACACATCCATGCCCTAGGCAGGATCCGAACCAGCGACCGTAGCAGTTACGGACTGAAGCGCCTAGAACCGCTCGTTTGTTCTTTCTGCTGGCCGATATTAACTTACATCTTTTCAACATTTAGGGCTAGCTGCCATTCATCAGACCAACTGGAAATTTTGTCTAAGTCGTCTTGTATCTTCCTACAGTCACTCAACTTTGACACCTTACCGTACACCACGGCATCATCAGCAATCAACCATAAACTTCTGCCAATTCCGTCCGCCAAATCATTTATGTGTATAGAGAACATCAGTGGTCATATCACACTTCCCTGGGGCATTCCTGACGATACCCTTGTCTCTGATGAACACTCGCATTCGAGGACAACATACTGTGTTCTATCACTTAAGAAGTCTTCGAGCCACTCATATATCTGAGCTTATTCCGTATGCTTGTACCTTTGTTGGCAGTCTGCAATGGGGCAATGTGTTAAATGCTTTTCTGAAATCTAGAAATACGGAATCTGCCTGTGGCCTCCATCCATTGTTCTCAGTATACCATGTGAGAAAAGGGCAAGCTGAGTTTCTCACGAGCGATGCTTCCTAAAACCTGATTCGTGGACATACCTTGCTTAGCCTCAAAAAAGTCTATTATATTCAAACTGAGAATGTGTTCGAGGTTTCTGCACCGAACAGAAGTTATACGAGGTGCATTCAAGTTCTAAGGCTTCCGATTTTTTTTCTCCGGACTGGAAAGAGATAGAAACATGTGCATTGTTTTAAAATGAGGCCGCGTTCATTGTCAATACGGCCACGGCGGCCGGCCCTGATCTGAATCCTTGTAACGTTTTTCTTTTCCCGAAATGGAAAAATTCGTAAAAGAACGTCATTTTGGGACTCTGGAGAACATTCAAATGAATTTCACTGACATGTTAAAGGCCATACCAGTTGAAGCCTTTCAGTGCGGCTGCCGATGAGAACTACTTTAAAACTGGCAATACTGTTTCAAAAGAATAAAAACTTTGGTATATGAAAGTACAGTTTCATTAGTTTTATCACACACCTCGTATATCACACGGACACGTTCACGTAGGTTACGTCATGACAACGAGCCTACGCTACTTCCAAAAGGAACATTTAAACGATCGTTAAAATGGTGTTTTGCTTATCCCACCACTTTGTTCGACCAAAAGTGAGGCGTGAAACACGTTGCAAAGCTCTTTTCTTCTCTTGCAACAGCTATGACAAAAGAGTTTCAAGACACAGTTTCCGGTTTCGATCAGCCATTATGTGCTGCAAGACAATGTGGCTCTTGGGTCGTCAGCATACTTAGGTTGACGCTACAAGAAAAGGAAGCAAGAAAATATAAGGCAATAGTCAGTCATCTACTGTCCAACGAAACAGTATTTTTCTAGTTCTTGCAAAACTTGTTCAAAAGTCCCATACGAAACAAACTCAGTACGGTCCTTAGCTTTGTCTCACCACGAGTTTCCCACGTAGCCTGCAATACTGCATCTCAGCAGCAGACGACACTTGCTATGAGGGAAGCATGGGAAAGACCACTGTGTAAGCAATTCTCAGTTAGAAAAGTAGTGACTGCAGCAGTTCTTTCTGTGAGGCCTCTCATTAAAGCCATGCAATGCTATACATACCATGCTGAAACGTCTCTCTCACAGTTGCAACTTTCAAATTTCATTTTTCTTTTGCGCATTCTAAACCGCAGGCACTCTGCAGAGATGTTTCTGTGCCGAAAAATCTATCTCTGAAGACAAACTCTTTAGGAGTGTAAATAATTTGAGCGATTTCATAAATTCATTCTAGCTACATTAACTGGCAATTTTCCACAAAACTCAACACTCCTCTAGAGAAACAACGAAAAGCTTTGTACTCCTGCAGATGCACTTCGGATTTCTGCCACGAATGCGGGGCAGTGAACAGTTAAGTAAGATGGCGAGAGCTGCCGAGAAATGCATTCACATCAGTCTGCCGTAATAGTACAACAGAACGAAGTTTAACAAAGGTCCACAAACTGCCAACTCCATTCGGCCATGATTGCGCAGTTTAAACCTTCAAAATGGATTTGTAAGGAAAAATCATCGGGTCGTTCTGCAGTTAGTGAAGAAACCGTTGAGCGCGAGTTTCAGACGTAGTCCGCAGAAGTCTACAAAGAGAGCAAGCAGATAGCTGAACACACCACAACCGACCATTTGCAAGATCTTAAGGAAACGACGGAAGCTGAAACCTTTCCACTAGCAATTCCTACAAGCCCTGACTTCCGATAACAAAGTCAGATGCTTTGAGTTTTAGGCATAGTTGCAAAAATTTATCGAAGACATAGCAAACATTAAACCGTGAGACTGCACAGAATGGAAGAGCGTTGGTTTTGCGATAAACTCATCTTCAGTGATGAAGCAACCGCCACGCTGTTGTGGAATACATTAGAGACTCACCACAGGCTAATCTGTTCTATGCAGTCTCACGGTTTAAAGTTTGCTATGCCTTTTTCTTTTGCGAAAAGATCGTTAGAGGAAACTGTATTTGGACATGCTGGAAAGCACAAAACTGAAGACCGACAGTTTGGGCTCTACTTACCTTCAGGATGGTGCCCCACCCCACTTCTATCATGACGTTCGTGAAGTCTTAAAACAGGAAATTGAGAAACTCCTGGCTCGGTCGTCGTGGGGATGATGATCAGCCGGCTGTTGTGACCGAGCGGTTCTAGGCACAGGTTCGAATCCTGCCTCAGTCATGGATGTGTGTGATGTCCTTAGGTTAGTTAGGTTTAAGTAGTTCTAAGTTCTAGGGGACTGATGACCTCAGATGTTAAGTCCCATAGTGCTCAGAGCCATTTTGATGATGACCAACAATTCATGTCATGGCTTCCAAGCTCTTCCGACCTAGCCCAATAGAACTTTTGTGTGTGTAATGTGACAGGTTCAGTGTATATGCATCCTCTATCGGTAAACCTACCAGAATTGCGAGCTCGCATCAACAGTGCTTTTGAACAGATAGATGTGGACTTGCTCCGCCGAATGTGGGAAGAAGTTTACCATGATGAGCAGTTACGGCCGCCAGTCAGGGACCAGCGTGCTGCGTTTTCCTGTGGTAAACTTTTAGTTTAAACTCACGAACGGAGTACTAGTTCGACGCTGTTTGTCCTGGGATTCCGTGCCGCCTATGTCCGTGAGCAGAGACGCTACTGTCGAAGCCAGTCTCTGTTTTTCCATTTTCAGATCTCATGTTACGAATGTTTCCCGAAGTTCTGACTTTTATTGCAACGCTTGGAGTACTATTTACAGCCCAGAGCATTAGCGATCACTTTATATTCAAACAATAAGTTCGCTTCAGATGATGGTCAGTTATCGAAGCAAGGAACGATTGTGTTTACATTAGTCCATCCGAATACTAGAGCCGTTGAATTTGTCACACTCTTCCTTAGTAAGGTTTTTTTTAAACACTATCTAATGCATATGGATTATGGATTTCTTTCGGTTTAAATCTTTCGTTTGTGGTGATTTCTTGTAGCATGTGTTCCACGTACAGATGTCTCATGCATCATTCTGCCCGTAATTATGCTTTAAACGCAGTTAGCCGGCCGGAGTGGCCGAGCGGTTCTAGGCACTACACTCTGGAACCGCGCGACCGCTACGGTCGCAGGTTCGAATCCTGCCTCGGGCATGGATGTGTGTGATGTCCTTAGGTTAGTTAGGTTCAAGTAGTTCTAAGTTCTAGGGGACTGATGACCTCAGCAGTTAAGTCCCATAGTGCTCAGAGCCATTTGATCCATTTAAACGCAGTTATATTTTCTTGATCAGAGATTCTGGCGTTTATTGGCTACGTTAAGATTTTAATATCTATACTACTGAGAATGCAGTTTGTAATTGTCATCTTCCTATGTCACAATGTTTCAGATTTTATGCCTGCAGGAGAGATACCAGTTTAGCTGTGCAATTATCATACCTGCAGGCATAAAATCTGAAACATTGTGACATAGGAAGATGACAATTACAAACTGCGTTCTCAGTAGTATAGATATATCTATACTACTGAGAACGCAGTTTGTAATTGTCATCTTCCTATGTCACAATGTTTCAGATTTTATGCCTGCAGGCGAGATACCAGTTTAGCTGTGCAATTATCATAACCAGATTTGCTTTTTTCAAACCTGCAGTAAACAGTACCCTCCGTCTATTTCTTTGCATGTTTTCCACGCCAGAAGCTAAGACAGCAAATGGAGATGTAGCGAGAGTTGGCAGTCCATCACTCTACATACCACGTTACTGTTTTGCACCTTTAAATTTCATATTTCTAAATAGAAAATCTATGTCCTTTCGTTGCTGTGGACGTGTGTTCCCGTCCTCACACGCCATGCTGCTCAGATGCTGTAGACGTGTATACGCGTGCCGCTTGCGTATTCCTACAGAGCTGCCGACCTCTCACTGCTGCGGACGACTTACTTCCATACCTCGGTGAATAAAAACAGTTTCGAGTATTCATCACATAACACATGTGCCTCATTGAATGTTATCATTTACAGAAAAACACTCGTTTCGTTATCTTGAATTGTTTAGGATATATGACGATTGTTATGACCACACGATAAAGGTTGCGCAAGAGCTTGAGCGAACAAGTCACGCCCGATCGTCCGTCGGGTGTAAAACCCAATACCTTGAAAACGCAATGAGATATCGTTCTGCTCTCAATTTTAAATAAGATTCATTACCTTTTCTACATTTTATTCATTGCAATGTATGAGTTAAAATTGCTTACGCAATGCGTTTTTACGTCTGCAAACGCTTTAAAATTTCATGCAGGTTTTATTTAATTTGATGCAGTGTAATAAGTATGAATTCAGTTCTTCGTCGAGTGAAGACATCAAACTGTAAGATGTGCAAAAAAATCAGATTTTTCATCTAAGGGTTTTCGAAAAATCCCATGGTAAGTATCTCAGCACAGCCACCAGCATTTGGCGAGCAGTACAGCCATAGTAAAAGCCGCCCCCAGCATGGAATGCAGACACAAGTCTGTACCGGCAATAGGGTTAATAAGATAGAGCCAAGCATATTCACTGCACATAGCTTCGCAGTAAGCTCGGTTACTTACACATTACTGATGCCAGGACACGAGCTTATTGCCACTTAGTACGTTCATATATTCAGTAAGTCTTTATTTATGCTCATTACTATTATGTTTCGAAAAGTAAGGTACTCCAGTTCTTGTTCTCTTCCCTTAAGAAACAGCAGTCAGCGTTGTCACTTGATCTTTACTAAAAAATGTTCAAATGTGTGTGAAATCTTATGTGACTTAACTGCTAAGGTCATCAGTCCCTAAGCTTACACACTACTTAACCTAAATTATCCTGAGGACAAACACACACACCCATGCCCGAGGGAGGACTCGAACCTCCGCTGGGACCAGCCTCACAGTCCATAACTGCAGCGCCTCAGACCGCTCGGCTAATCCCGTGCGGCTGATGTTTACTGTCCTGCTTGACACAGTCATGTCGTTGAAATGTGTGGGCGTAGCGTTGCAAAGCGAAATGGGGTGGAACGAGCATGTGAGAACTGTGGTAGAGAAGGCAAATGGTCGACTTCGGTTTATTGGGAGAATTTTAGGAAAGAGTGCTTCACATGTAAAGGGGACAGCATATAGGACGCTGGTGCGACCTATTCTTGTCTACTGCTCGAGTATTCGGGATCCGTACCAGGCCGGACTGAAGGAAGACATCGAAGCAATTCAGAGGCGGGCTGCTAGATGTGTTACCTGTATGTTCACACAACAGGTGTTACGAAGATGCTTCGGCTACTCAAATGGGAATCTTTGGAGGGAAGGCGACAAAAAAATTTAGAATACCGGGATTTGAAGGTGACTGCCGAACGATTCTATTGCCGCCAGCATGCATTGCATCTAAGGATCACGAAGATAAGAGAAACTAGGAGGGGTACAGACAGTCGTTTTTCTCTCGCTCTGTTTGAGAGTGATATGGGATGGGAAGTGACAAGTAGTGGTAGAGGGTACCCTCCGCCAGGCACCCATGGTGGCTTGCGGGGTGTCGATGTAGATGTAGATAGCCAACGGCCTTGCCGCAGTGGTAACACTGCTTCCCGTCAGATCACATAAGTTAAGCGCTGTCGGGCTGGGCTAGCACTTGGATGGGTGACCATCCGGTCTGCCGAGAGCACTCAGCCCTTGTGCGGCAAACTGAGAAACTATTTGATTGAGAAGTAGCGGCTCCGGTCTCGGAAACTGACATACGGCTGGGAGTGCGGTGTCCTGACCACATGCCGTCCGGAACCGCGGGACTGCTACGGTCGCAGGTTCGAATCCTGCCTCGGGCATGGGTGTGTGTGATGTCCTTAGGTTAGTTAGGTTTAAGTAGTTCTAAGTTCTAGGGGACTTATGACCTAAGATGTTGAGTCCCATAGTGCTCAGAGCCATTTGAACCATTTTTGAACCACATGCCCCTCCATATCCGCAGCCAGTGACGCCTCTGAATGAGGATGACACGGCGGCCGGTCGGTACCTTTGGGCCTTAATTGCCTGTTTGGGAGGAGTTTAGTTTTTTTTTCAGATGTAGATGGGCGTAAACCGTGTACAGAAGAGGCTATTTTATTGAGGGAAGGTTTCAGGATACATATTTATATTTAATCTTAATATAAAAAGAGAGAAGCAGGCTTAAAAGGCGAATATACTTTTCCAGTATATGTTAAACTCTCCCTACGGGCATTGCCATCAGACCATGGTCTCTTCCATTGTAGAAAGTACCCGCCTTCGATCTTGATAGCACAGTGTACGTGACCTGCCACCACCAAGGACGGACGAGCTTCCACGTAGACCGGTCCTGCGACTTAGACAACCTGAGACGGCTAAGCAACCTTCGCAATGTCGCAAGGGCAGCCGCGCTTGCCCTTCACGTCCACAAAACTTAGCAGGTTGCACAGTTGCCGACCTCCAGTACACCAAAGTTTAGGTTTTTTTCGCCGGGAAAGGAGTGTACTTCACATCTCTGAAGTACAACTAGCAGTACCTTCGCTGATGTACGGCAACGACAGCTACCACTACTGGAAACAAATGGATGCTGTTTACGTCTAAATTCGACGTCCTAGCACGTCCATACTCTGATGTCATCACGCGAATCACGACAGCAGGAATGCGATTAATGGTCTGCGTCGAGTTTAATCTCACATTCATTCTTGAATATTATTTCATTATTCACGAAACGACTTTTGTCACCTGAAGAGGATTTTAGTGTGATAATAAGCGCTTTCTCGTTTTAACTTTTCCAGTGTTCGTATATCACACTCACTGAATATCTTTGACCATATGCCCCACCGATGTCTATTTTCGGTGCCGCCTCTTAGTCCCAAGTGGGTTTGTTTTCCACACATTCAAACAGTGGTACTGATCCCTGGGAACTATTTTTTTTTGTCTGGACGTGCAGATAGACGATACTGTGGTGAACATGTTTGCACATCACTAGTTTCCGAGTATTACTTCCGCCTTCAAGCAGCACCTAACCTTGTTTTACACAGGTAGTTACTATGAAAGTGTTATTGCTACCACTTTCGATTTTACTAAGTCATCGGATACAAGACGATTTTTCAATTACAGCATCTTTGTGGATGTATACAAGATGTTTGATCTCACTCTGCATAACGTCAAAAACATGACCTGGGCATTAGTTATCAACGCGTACCCGAGTCAGACGATTCAGCGTCAATATACACTCCTGGAAATTGAAATAAGAACACCGTGAATTCATTGTCCCAGGAAGGGGAAACTTTATTGACACATTCCTGGGGTCAGATACATCACATGATCACACTGACAGAACCACAGGCACATAGACACAGGCAACAGAGCATGCACAATGTCGGCACTAGTACAGTGTATATCCACCTTTCGCAGCAATGCAGGCTGCTATTCTCCGATGGAGACGATCGTAGAGATGCTGGATGTAGTCCTGTGGAACGGCTTGCCATGCCATTTCCACCTGGCGCCTCAGTTGCACCAGCGTTCGTGCTGGACGTGCAGACCGCGTGAGACGACGCTTCATCCAGTCCCAAACATGCTCAATGGGGGACAGATCCGGAGATCTTGCTGGCCAGGGTAGTTGACTTACACCTTCTAGAGCACGTTGGGTGGCACGGGATACATGCGGACGTGCATTTTCCTGTTGGAACAGCAAGTTCCCTTGCCGGTCTAGGAATGGTAGAACGATGGGTTCGATGACGGTTTGGATGTACCGTGCACTATTCAGTGTCCCCTCGACGATCACCAGTGGTGTACGGCCAGTGTAGGAGATCGCTCCCCACACCATGATGCCGGGTGTTGGCCCTGTGTGCCTCGGTCGTATGCAGTCCTGATTGTGGCGCTCACCTGCACGGCGCCAAACACGCATACGACCATCATTGGCACCAAGGCAGAAGCGACTCTCATCGCTGAAGATGACACGTCTCCATTCGTCCCTCCATTCACGCCTGTCGCGACACCACTGGAGGCGGGCTGCACGATGTTGGGGCGTGAGCGGAAGACGGTCTAACGGTGTGCGGGACCGTAGCCCAGCTTCATGGAGACGGTTGCGAATGGTCCTCGCCGATACCCCAGGAGCAACAGTGTCCCTAATTTGCTGGGAAGTGGCGGTGCGGTCCCCTACGGCACTGCGTAGGATCCTACGGTCTTGGCGTGCATCCGTGCGTCGCTGCGGTCCGGTCCCAGGTCGACGGGCACGTGCACCTTCCGCCGACCACTGGCGACAACATCGATGTACTGTGGAGACCTCACGCCCCACGTGTTGAGCAATTCGGCGGTACGTCCACCCGGCCTCCCGCATGCCCACTATACGCCCTTGCTCAAAGTCCGTCAACTGCACATACGGTTCACGTCCACGCTGTCGCGGCATGCTACCAGTGTTAAAGACTGCGATGGAGCTCCGTATGCCACGGCAAACTGGCTGACACTGACGGCGGCGGTGCACAAATGCTGCGCAGCTAGCGCCATTCGACGGCCAACACCGCGGTTCCTGGTGTGTCCGCTGTGCCGTGCGTGTGATCATTGCTTGTACAGCCCTCTCGCAGTGTCCGGAGCAAGTATGGTGGGTCTGACACACCGGTGTCAATGTGTTCTTTTTTCCATTTCCAGGAGTGTAATAGCACTCTGCATTCAAAATCAGATTGCTGCTAGATTAATGAGACGTCGTCCAGATGGTATTCGAACATTTTGTACGTCTATTTCTGCAGTGTACTATAACATTAATGAAGCACTGCATCGCTGAAGAATGTTTGAAATCTGTGTACTGAATATCTTAACCAGTTCTTGGCTTTGGCGTTGTGCACCTTGAGATGGAACGCAATGTAGGTATCAACACAGATACAGCAAATTGAAAACGACTTCTGCTTAATGGTCACTACTCGAAAATAAAATAATACAGCAAAAATGTTTTAGATTAATTTTCACTACTGTTTCGCTCACTGAACACACTCAAATGACAGGCGCCTATGATCTCGTGAAGTGCCTTGGTACACACGAAAACAGTTCCCGTAGCATGCTGTTTTGTCCCAATCTCTATCACAGCACAGTAACAAGTGCAAACGTTACTTCACCGTAACGAGGATGTGCCAAGCTGAAGTGAGCCATCTGTGCATCTTTTACTGTCCACAAACAACGACAAAAAACACTTCGTGTTCGTGTACGTAGCGGAAAACTCCGCTACATACACGGAGACTAACTTCTCTCACTTGTCACACGCCAATGAAACCGGTTTCATGTACGGCAAAGCACTCTACAACCTCCGTTGAATTTCTAGTGGAAATTAAAGCATTAAAAACAACTAAAGTGGTTTTTTACATACAGGGTATTCCAAAGCTATGAACGTTCCAACTGAAGTACATAACTGGCAACCATGTAACAAACGTTACTCATCTTTAGCATAACATAGCTTCTATGTTACACATGGTAGCGATCAAGTCTAGATGAGTAGGTAATTACAAATCGTATAAATTTAGTTCATTGAAACACACCTTGAATGGCCAGCAACGTACCTACAATTTCAGTGGTAACATATTTCTAAATCACATTGTACACTATAAAGTATTACTAGCTGTGACAGCACAATACAGACATTGCAAACAATTATGTCCTTACTGCAGAGCTTCACAGCAAGCGTGCTCCGCAAGTGGCAGTAAATGCTACAAGCAACTACAAGATAAGTAACCCTCTGGAGACTTACTAGAAGTGGAAAGCAATTCTGACAGATATTCTTGAATAAATATCAACTACGTTCCGTATCGCACTGCAAGCTGCAGATCATCGCGATTTGGGTACTGGAAGCTCATTTTCAGTTGCGCTAAGAATCCTGATTCATTTCCCAACATACTCCGACTGTAGACGCATAAACTACTAAATTCCACGACAAATCTACAGGGTGTTTCAAAAATGACCGGTATATTTGAAACGGCAATAAAAACTAAACGAGCAGCGATAGAAATACACCGTTTGTTGCAATATGGTTGGGACAACAGTACATTTTCAGGCAGACAAACTTTCGAAATTACAGTAGTTACAATTTTCAACAACAGTCTGCTGTCCAGGTTTCGAGAGGGTGCGTTTCTGGATGAGGTATCGAATATTTTGCTTCCCCCTACTAATTCCTCCCGAGGAGATCACGAATGTAAAATTAGAGAGATTCGAGCGCGCACGTAGGCTTTCCGGCAGTCGTTCTGCCCGCGAACAATACGCGACTGGAACAGGAAAGGGAGGTAATGACAGTGGCACGTAAAGTGCCCTCCGCCACACACCGTTGGGTGGCTTGCGGAGTATAAATGTAGATGTGTATGTTCCGAACAGCGTACTCACATGATTTTTCCTCCTCTGCTCCACCCTCTTCAGTGACCTGCTTCTAAGTTTTAAAACCTCTTTTACAAGCTTAAGTCTTTCACATTTTCGGTTTCTGTATTATTTGACGTGTTAAGACTTAGTGCCCTCGCAAACTGATCTTCCTGAAAATGCTGAGTGTCTTATGATACACTAAAGATTTTTCGAACTCATCTTTCCTCGCACTGTGGATTGAAATGCAATTCATTGCCGGTGCTTCACAATGTCTACACTAATGATACTATTAGATGGTACCGCTGTCAAAACTGGTCCTCCCTTATTTCAGAGTTGGCGCTTCTCACGTGTATTCGCGACCACATGGTGCACATCCATTATCCTCACTCCATACCACACCGCACATTGGGCTAGCTCGCTTGAAAACCTGGACAAAAGAGGAAAATCTTTTGAGTTTGTACTTTTGTATATGTGCGCAATGTGCAGTGTCATTCCAGTCTCAAGTCGGTACGATATGTGCCGTGAGACTTCACGGTAAACAGTGAATCGGGCAATGACACATTTTTCAGATATTGTGTGTGTGTGTGTGTGTGTGTGTGTGTGTGTGTGTGTGTGTGTGTCGATTAATTGACAGAATAAAATAAGAGTGGTAGCACTCCAGAAGGAGGATTTGTGACATTTTGAACCCGCGTAATGACGTGTATCGACTTTAATACTACCAGTATTACTCGAAACCGGTTAGGTGCCAAATTTCGGCTGCGTAGGTCCACTTTTGTAAGCAGCTCTCATACTAACTTGACAGTATACTTAACAAGTTCGAAAGTATTTGACTGGAGATAATTGCACATTTTTAGTGAAAGCTCATTTTTCTGCCACACGGTAAAAATGGGTCCCTCATTATTGAACTTCTCCAACTATTATCTGAACAAAAAGTATCATTAGGGTTTTCTGTAGAATTGTTGGAGAGCTGTTCGTAATTTTCTACATCTACATGGATACTCTGCAAGTCACATTTAAGTGCCTGGCACAGGGTTCATCGAACCACCTTCACAATTCTATATTACTGAAATCTCGTATAGTGCGCGGAAAGAAACGAACACCTATATCTTTCCGTACGACCTCTGATTTCTCTTATTTTATCGTGGTGATTGTTCCTCCCTCTGTAGGTCGGTGTCAACAAATATTTTCGCATTCGGAGGAGAAAGCTGGTGATTGGAATTTCGTGAGAACATTCCTTCGCAACGAAAAACACCTTTCTTTTAATGATGTCTAGCCCAAATCGTGTATCATTTCCGTGACACACTCTCCCATATCTCGCGAAAATACAAAATGTGCGGCCTTTCTTTGTACTTTTTGAATTGCAAAACCTAGGTATTTAGTTGTTTTTGCTGCTTTTAGATTAGACTGATTTATCGTGTAACCGAAGTTGTCGAGTTCCTTTTAGCACTCATGTGGATGACCTCACACTTTTCGCTATTTAGGGTCAACTGCCACTTTTCGCACCATTCAGATATCTTTTCTAAATCCTTTTGCACTTTGTTTTGACCTTCTGATGACTTTATTAGTCGATAAACGACAGCGTCAACTGCAAACAACCAAAGACGGCTGCTCAGATTGTCTCCCAAATCGTTAATATAGATAAGGAACAGCAAAGGGCCTATAACGCTCCCTTTTGATCATAGTTTTTTTCTCAAATTGGCGAATAACTTTTTCCTTTTTTGCGAAATGCTGGAGAACTATTTAAACTTTTTGCAGAGCAGTCTAAAACTAAAACATACCTATCAAGAGCTCTGGAAAAATGCACGTTTCTCGAAAGTCAGGCGCCAGTTTCAGCGGACTGCCAATATTTGCAACAATGTCCGATGCTGACATCAGTTCGCGTCGTTTTGATGTAAGGATATGGCATAATCGAAACTGCTCCGTTGCCGACTGGTCGGCTATCTGAAGTTGAAAGAAGCTCGGAATAAGTATACCGAGAGGAATTTACACGCAAATATTCCAGTAAGATAACGATGCATGTCGTGTTCAATCGGCTTCTGGCGCTTGCGGATTCATCCATCTCGAGATTCCAGAAAATGACAACTGAAGATAAACAGGTCCCATACGAGGTGAAAGATCTGCTTTTAGAACCATCTTCCAGTGGACAGCCGCACAGCGATCCTTGTGAAGGCTATGATACAAGAGACAAGTGTGACTGACTTCCATTTTATTTGCGCGGCCATCCTCCATAGCATGGCCGAGCGGTTCTAGACGCTTCAGCTCAGAGCTGCGCTGCTGCTACGGTCGCAGGTTCGAAAAAATGGTTCAAATGGCTCTGAGCACTATGAGACTTAACTGCTAAGGTCATCAGTCCCCTAGAACTTAAAACTACTTAAACCTAACTAACCTAAGGACATCTCACACCTCCATGACTGAGGCAGGATTCGAACCTGCGACCGTAGCGGTCGCGCGGTTCCAGACTGGAGCGCCTAGAACCGCCCGGCCACTCCGGCTGGCTCGCAGGTTCGAATCCTGCCTCGGGCATGAATGTGTGTGATGGCTTTAGGTCAGTTAGGTTTGAGTAGTTATAAGTCTAGGGGACTGACGTCAGATGTTAAGTCTCATAGTGCTTAGAGTCGTTTGCACCTCCGCAGCAAGCACAGCAAAAAATTTTTTTTGTCAATAAAAAACGGGTCCTTTTGCTGCAGTGTATTTTATTTGTCCCAGACACTTTTCGCCTTTTTTCCGCTTTAAATCAGTGGGATGACGTCAAAGTGAAAAAAGGCGAAACGCGTGCGGGAGTTATAAAATACATTTCAGCAGGAGGAGGCTTTTTTACTGACAAAAATGTGACTGATTTCGATTTAAAAATTTAAAATATCGAATAAAAGTTTTCAGTACGGCGATTCCGACTTAAATCGTTATCAGAACTCTTCCATTCCTTTATACCCCATGCTTTACTCGATTTTTGACCTACGTAATTGGGTCCGCCGTTCTGAATATTCTAATTCCAACATCAGATTCCCAATTACCGTCCCAAAGAACATAGTTTTGTAGAATTTTATATCCGTTTTTCTATTACGTGCAGGTTTTGAGGCCCGTTGGCCCATTCTGTGCCGTAGTTGTTCTGCTCGCAGGCAAGAGCGTAAGAAGGCGCTAGTGTTCACTCGCGAAATACGCGAGTTGTGTTGCTCTGCCTCACTGAGACTACGCGGAATTTCTTTCAGCAAAAGTGACGGCGGCGGCGGCGGCCCGTGCAGCTTTGTGTCGATGGCCCTGCGGCCGCTACTCACCCCTGAGGATGTCCCGGAAGGCGGCCAGTGACTCCCGAATCTGGTCCGGGTTCTCCCGCAGCTCGGTGCGGGCCACCTCCTGGATCTGCGGCGACAGCTCCTGGCTGAACTCGAGGCCCACCGCGAAGGAGCCGCGCATCACCGTGGGGTGCGGCTCTTTGGCCAGCTTCAGCATCTTGTCCTCATGGCCTGCGGAATAAATACTGAAGTCAGTGAACACTGCACACAGAACGGCTTCCCTACCGCCCCCAGGTAGCTTGTACACGTAAAATCCAGTGCGAGGCGAAAACGTAGTACATAAAGTGAAGTACCACGGTGAAATATCCTACTGCCTTCGTTATCATTAGAATGGTTCTGGGAACCCTATGTTGTACTGAAACAAATGCAAGTTTTTTGTGTACATAATATCGGGCCTGAGGTGTAGCATTTGTAGACTTAGAGAAAGCTTTTGACAATGTTGACTGGAATACACTGTTTCAAATTCTAAAGGTGGCAGGGGTAAAATACAGGGAGCGAAAGGCTATTTACAATTTGTACAGAAACCAGATGGCAGTTATCAGAGGGACATGAAAGGGAAGCAGTGGTTGGGAAGGGAGTAAGACAGGGTTGTAGCCTCTCCCCGATGTTATTCAATCTGTATATTGAGCAAGCAGTAAAGGAAACAAAAGAAAAATTTGGAGTAGGTATTAAAATACATGGAGAAGAAATAAAAACCTTGAGGTTTGCCGATGACATTGTAATTCTGTCAGAGACAGCAAAGGACCTGGAAGAGCAGTTGAACGGAATGGACAGTGTCTTGAAAGGAGGATATAAGATGAACATCAACAAAAGCAAAACGAGGATAATGGAATGTAGTCGAATTAAGTCGGGTGATGCTGAGGGAATTAGATTAGGAAATGAGACACTTACAGTAGTAAAGGAGTTTTGCTATTTGGGGAGCAAAATAACTGATGATGGTCCAAGTAGAGAGGATATAAAATGTAGACTGGCAATGGCAAGGAAAGCGTTTCTGAAGAAGAGAAATTTGTTAACATCGAGTATAGATTTAAGTGTCAGGAAGTCATTTCTGAAAGTATTTCTATGGAGTGTAGCCATGTATGGAAGTGAAACATGGACGGTAAATAGTTTGGAAAAGAAGAGAATAGAAGCTTTCGAAATGTGGTGCTACAGAAGAATGCTGAAGATTAGATGGGTAGATCACATAACTAATGAGGAAGTATTGAATAGGATTGGGGAGAAGAGAAGTTTGTGGCACAACTTGACCAGAAGAAGGGATCGGTTGGTAGGACATGTTCTGAGGCATCAAGGGATCACCAATTTAGTATTGGAGGGCAGCGTGGAGGGTAAAAATCGTAGGGGGAGACCAAGAGATGAATACACTAAGCAGATTCAGAAGGATGTAGGTTGCAGTAGGTACTGGGAGATGAAGAAGCTTGCACAGGATAGAGTAGCATGGAGAGCTGCATCAAACCAGTCTCAGGACTGAAGACCACAACAACAACAACGAGGTGTAAACTTAATTTTACGTTATTTCAGTTTGACGTAACTGCATTATAACAATTATAGTGACCCGTAAAGTTCTTTTGATGTGAGTGTCACGTTCTACTGTGGCAACAGAAAGGGAACCAACGGGGAAACGCTCTTGTTGCGTTGTGGTCTTCCGTCCAGAAACTGATTTGATGCAGCTCTCCATGCTACTCTAACCTGTGCAAGCCTCCACCTCCGTGTAACTACTGCAACCTACTTCCTTTTCAATTTGCTTAGTGTATTCAGAACTGTCTCCCTCTACAAATTTTACCCTCCACGCCTCTCTCCATTACCGAATTGGTATGTTGCCTCAGATCGTGGCCTACCAACCGATCCCTTCTTCAGAGCACAAAAAAGGTGAATATGCTCCTGTTTAAACACACTGACGTAATGGTGGGATATCAGCTGCCTCTTTCTCCCTTCCTCAGCACATTCAAAAATTTTCACAAAAATTTAGCCATGCGAACACATTCTGGCTTTTTACGCAGAGAGGAGAGAGTGGCAGTGGCCAAGAGACGGAAAATGATGAACACAGTGGCAGGGGAACGTAGTTGACAGTGACAGAGCAGTGCCAGGAAAATAGGGAAGGAGACAGTGCTAATTGAAGAGGAATAAAAACAAACAAAGGGAGAAAGTGGAAGTTGGTAAGAGCCAGTGATAATGAGAGACAGAGTCTGTGACAAGGAGAACGAGGAAAAAGAGAGAGAGAGAGAGAGAGAGAGAGAGAGAGAGAGAGAGAGAGAGAGAGAGAGAGAGAGAGTTAGTGGCGATGAATGAATGAGAGTGCAAGAGCGAGACAGTGAAGTGAGAGGAGACTGTAGTAGTAGGAAAGAATGGAAGAGACTCTGGCTGTGACACAGGAGATAGTAACGGAGAGATAAATAAAGATAATTAGAATGAGTTGTGCTGAATGGAAATTTGAGGTAAGGGCTATGGGATCAAACTACTGAGGTCTTCGGTCCCTAGGCTTACGCACAACTTAATCTAACTTAAACTAACTTACATTAAGGGTAACACACACGCCCATGCCCGAGGGAGGACTCTGACCTCCGACGGGGGGGGGGGGGGGGGGGGGGGAGCCGCGCGAACCGTGAATGACGGCTACACCGCATGGCTACACCGCGCGGCAAGTGCGTGAGAATTGGCAAGTGGGAGTAGATGTGGATATGAGTAACTTACGACGATGGACTAGTGGACGTGACCGGAATTACAATTAGAGTGCGAATATGTTCACCCCCCACATTTTTGGGAAAAAATTTGAAGGTTCTGAGGAAGGTAGAATGAGGCAGTTGGTATCGTATTGTGCGACGAGAGTATTATTTTTCTGCTAGTTTATGTTACTTTTGAGAAGTGAAGATATGCACCGAGTAAAGTGGAGAACTGCCAGTGCAAATGTTCGATGCAATACAGCAGTAAAGAGAAGCAGTTCTCAGTCAACGATTGGTGTTGAATTGAGCTACGTTTACAATGTCACATTTTAATGCATTACGTTCTGAAGTCTAAAGTTTAAATTTAAATTAGCTGAGTAAAAATATGAACGTGTGGGACATCACGCGATATGATGCAAGCCTGTAAACGAAAAGATTTTCTTGAATCACGTACATTGTCACCATTCAGCTCCGACAGTTTAATAATTTCAGTGACTCCGCGGTAAGAACTCACGGCAACACTGTGTTCGTAGGGAGCGCTGTGTTTGTGTGCTCGAGACAAGGATAAGTGGTGGAGTGAGAACTAGTAGTGGCGCAGCGCCAGCACAGCCTCATAGTCAAAGTCATGATTAATGGAGATCCTGTCCGTGATATCAAATTCTCACTTCTCGTCCTTCAGGTTTTTGAGTTGTCGGATCTGGTATTTATTTTTCTCGTTCTTCTGGAGGTTAAAATACACTCCTGGAAATGGAAAAAAGAACACATTGACACCGGTGTGTCAGACCCACCATACTTGCTCCGGACACTGCGAGAGGGCTGTACAAGCAATGATCACACGCACGGCACAGCGGACACACCAGGAACCGCGGTGTTGGCCGTCGAATGGCGCTAGCTGCGCAGCATTTGTGCACCGCCGCCGTCAGTGTCAGCCAGTTTGCCGTGGCATACGGAGCTCCATCGCAGTCTTTAACACTAGTAGCATGCCGCGACAGCGTGGACGTGAACCGTATGTGCAGCTGACGGACTTTGAGCGAGGGCGTATAGTGGGCATGCGGGAGGCCGGGTGGACGTACCGCCGAATTGCTCAACACGTGGGGTGTGAGGTCTCCACAGTACATCGATGTTGTCGCCAGTGGTCGGCGGAAGGTGCACGTGCCCGTCGACCTGGGACCGGACCGCAGCGACGCACGGATGCACGCCAAGACCGTAGGATCCTACGCAGTGCCGTAGGGGACCGCACCGCCACTTCCCAGCAAATTAGGGACACTGTTGCTCCTGGGGTATCGGCGAGGACCATTCGCAACCGACTCCATGAAGCTGGGCTACGGTCCCGCACACCGTTAGGCCGTCTTCCGCTCACGCCCCAACATCGTGCAGCCCGCCTCCAGTGGTGTCGCGACAGGCGTGAATGGAGGGACGAATGGAGACGTGTCGTCTTCAGCGATGAGAGTCGCTTCTGCCTTGGTGCCAATGATGGTCGTATGCGTGTTTGGTGCCGTGCAGGTGAGCGCCACAATCAGGACTGCATACGACCGAGGCACAACACCCGGCATCATGGTGTTAGGAGCGATCTCCTACACTGGCCGTACACCACTGGTGATCGTCGAGGGGACACTGAATAGTGCACGGTACATCCAAACCGTCATCGAACCCATCGTTCTACCATTCCTAGACCGGCAAGGGAACTTGCTGTTCCAACAGGACAATGCACGTCCGCATGTATCCCGTGCCACCCAACGTGCTCTAGAAGGTGTAAGTCAACTACCCTGGCCAGCAAGATCTCCGGATCTGTCCCCCATTGAGCGTGTTTGGGACTGGATGAAGCGTCGTCTCACGCGGTCTGCACGTCCAGCACGAACGCTGGTCCAACTGAGGCGCCAGGTGGAAATGGCATGGCAAGCCGTTCCACAGGACTACATCCAGCATCTCTACGATCGTCTCCATGGGAGAATAGCAGCCTGCATTGCTGCGAAAGGTGGATATACACTGTACTAGTGCCGACATTGTGCATGCTCTGTTGCCTGTGTCTATGTGCCTGTGGTTCTGTCAGTGTGATCATGTGATGTATCTGACCCCAGGAATGTGTCAATAAAGTTTCCCCTTCCTGGGACAATGAATTCACGGTGTTCTTATTTCAATTTCCAGGAGTGTATATTGTGACAGGGACAAGTCGACTATTGTGCAATTCATAACCAAGTATGTTTGCCTCTAGGTTGGTTAGTTTGTGGGATTGAAGGGACCAGACTGCTATGGTCATCGGTCCCTTGCCTCTAGGGATCACTTAAGGAGGGAATGCAAGAAGCATCATACGTGTTTCTGAACATCGTAGAAGTGTTGTCAGTTTAAAGTGTTCCCCGTTTCTGGTGTCGTTGGAGCTTGAAGGACATATTACAATATGTTCCATTAACAAAAAGCATAGATTAATCGACGGAACTTATTTCCTTAAACTATACCTTACTTCCCATCATGAAACTGAAACACTGTTCGGCGCTTTCACTTGATAAGTTACATCCACCACCAGGTCTCTAGCCGTCTACTACGCACTAGCGTGTACCCTTGACTTATATATCACTAAGGGAAAACAAGGAATTCAAAATCGAGGTACAGAATACTGCTCGACATTATATTAACGGCTACTCTCCGTGTCTTCCTGACTGGTGTTTTGATTATGTATGCAGAGACTTATGGAAGTCTTTCTGTTCGTCCCCAACGAAACTCCTTTTTGGGAAAACTGGTTTTACATCCAGTATTGAGCATTTTGATTGACTTACTGCACGATTTCTGAAGATAACTAGACGAATGTTGAAGACGTTCCTTTAATGACGATAAGAATCCATTTCCTGAACGTCTTTCCTTTTCTCACTAGTGGACATTCAGACATGTCGGGACAAGGTATCTAGTTGAAAATCGGGTGCCTGACAAACGAAGAAGTCGCGGGATCGAATCCCGGAAAATTTTTAATCTATCTTTAAGCCGGCCTTCACCTTTCAACTATGTGATAAGTCGCCAGGAATGACACATTGTTTACATTCCACGTTAAAGTGTAGTTCCCCTTTTCCCAGTTAGGTAAATGGGGTATACTAGGGGCACTCAAGTCGCCGAAGTGGCGTCCAATCTAAAGACTTGCACCAGGTTCCTGACCAACATGAAAAATAATACTATTATTATGTTCATAAATTACTGAAGCCTACAAGAGCTTCCGAGAATGGAATATGCGCCAGTTAAAATACTCTGAAGAAGCAATACTTACCACTGAATTATTCTGATAACTTATGGCTTTGAAGGAAAAAGGACAGAACGGAGCAAGAATTAAAATTCCTTTTTATATTAAATTTTAAATGATGTAAGATCTGATTTAAGTATACCATCAGTACCCGGCAACGGTCGAAAGAATTATTTGAAAATAAGGGACAAACAATTCTAGCTGCGTTCGTAACAGAAATTTCACTTCGCACGTAACTTTCAAAATGACAACGCTTCGATGTATGATCACGTAGAGCTGAGCACCTGTTATGGAGCTTTTGCTGCATAATAATAATAATAATAATAATAATAATAATAATAATAATAATATCCGAAAATAATTGTTGATGTCAGGACAGAGGTCTTTAACAATGTAGTGCAAATATAACATTGAACTGAGACGATCACTAAGGTACTTTACGTTATCTTTAGTGATCCAGTACGAAACCGATATTCAGTAGCGATCACGTATATTATATGAAATGTTAAAAAAAACTGTTACCGCCATTTCGTGATTAAATTACACGTTCCTTGTTAATGAGTTCTACTCAACCTTAGTAAAGTATAAGGAGCAGAGTTTCACGGAGTATAACAGCCAGAAGATGAGTAAACTGGTTTGTCGAGAAGTCACCGCTAGAGTAATGTTTATTCCCACTACTGGGGAACGCGTAGGGCAATTTACACGTTTTGTAGTTCTCTATGTCTTAATATCTTCGCCTTCATCACGCAACGGTAAATTTTCATGCAAAAAAAAAAAGTCAGTGATATATAATTGCTTTCAACAAACGTAGTCTAACATGGTTTTTGTCTATCTCATCTCTGATGGCTATCTATAAGTGCTTTGACGTAGCGTAACAAGAAACTTCTTGTTGTTCTAGGCTAGATTACCTGTTTGCACGTAAATTGAAGTAAGATTTTTAATCACCGCATCAAATATTTTCTCGTCTCACTTTTTTTACAGCGTATGTATTTCGTCCACTTTTGTTGAATCTATATTAAAGCTTACATCCATACTTCACCGACTTTTTAGTAACTGTTATAACGAAAATGATTTAGTACGAGTATTTCCAAACTGAGCAGTCCACTTGACGTTACAGGGTAAGACACAAATTGTGGTTTTACGTCAGTGGTTATCCACTTTCATGTTTAAGGGAATTTCGTAAATTGCATTTACGTGCATCTGCCTTGCGAAAACACCATGTCAGCTGATGTGGAGTAGGACGGTTTTCGTAGGTTTACTCTGCCGCTGCTAGCGGCCAACTTGTTATGTGCGAGGAAGGAAGCGTTGCGATGTCGAGAACACACACTACTAGTTTAATAAAAATTCGTTAGCCCCCATAATGTACCGAGAGTATTTATGTTTAATCTGAACTTATCACAGCGTTCTCGCCTAAGGATTTACGGTTACTCTCTTATACGTTGAACTGTTGACTTGATTCGAAAGTAAGTATTATGTGACGCACGAAGTATCATGCTCAAAATACGTATTTTTGAAGTGCTTGTCAAATGCAGTCGTCAAAATAACACTTTGTGAAATTCAGACTGATGTTATGAACCGCTGCAACCATCGGTACTGACGAGTTTTTAATTCCTTACACTCTCGCGTGGCCGCTAGAGCTGCGAAAGCGAAGCTTGTACCAGCAACATTTTCTCAACGGCTTTTAACCGTCGCAGTTGTGGAATTTCGTAGTATGACATTGAGTCTATTAAAGAGCGAAAGCTGTGTATTAAACCGTTACAGAAGTCCAGACAAACGCAATTCCTAAATATCTTTTGGTGAAAGGAAAGGCATTAGTGGCTCAACGTAAGGGTAGGAGAGGTAGGTCTGAAAACTAAATTATTGACCAACGACAATACCCTTAAAGGTGCAAAAGGCACTACTGAAGTGCCATCCGTTCTGAATAACACCCATTTACAACAGCAAGAAGATAATATAGCTACAATTTTTAGTCACCAGTCTGGTGATTGCCTTGAAGAGACCCACTGCAACTTCTCCGTCTGAGACCATCACTTCTACTCAACGTCCTCAAAAATCATTTGTTGAATATATTCCAAACTGTCCTACTCCACATTTTTGCCCTCAGTACCATGAAGTAACTCCGGATATCTCAACACATTTCCTACTATCCTGTCCTCCTCCTCCTCCTCCTCCTCCTCCTCCTCGATGTTTTTCACACATACTCACCGCTTCTGTGGACAGCCATAATATTTCTTGTCTTATCAGTGCACTTAATTTTCAGCATGCCTTTGGGCGCCAATGATCTTCCCATTTCCTCACAGCCCAGATTTCCTTCCCATAAGATGCTGTGCTGTGTTCTAGACGGAACTCAGAATCCTCATATTACGACATACATTTGATACTAGTTCTTTTAACGAGGAATGTAGTCTTTGCCACTAGTGGTCTGCTCCGTGTATCTTTTCTTCGTCCGTCATACGCAATTTTGTTTCCGTGGTAACCGATCTCCTCTTTGTGGTCCTTAAATTTAGTGTTAAGTTACGTATCTCTTTTCTGCTACTAGTCACTCCGATTTACTGTCAACTCCATTCCGTTGAATAGGTCCTGAACTTCTTCACTTTCACAGGAGTTAGCAATGTCATCGTCGAATTTTATCATCGATGTCATTTCGCTCTGAATTTCAACCCTTATCCCCAGTCTTTATTTTATTTGCGTCGTTGCTTCTTATACACTTGTTCAACAGTAGGAGATGAAGATGGCCTCCCAAATTTACGTCTTTTTTTCTCTCGGTCTTCCACTGTTAATACCATCGTCAAAAGTCTGCCGCTACAATGCTGACATGACCTCGTAATTAAGCACTGACTCATACTTGACCCCACAGCAACGCAGGCCGAAACGATGCGAGCGGCTCCCATGGTCAACGACTGGAGAAAGTAGCCCGCCCAAGGGGACAAGGACTCATGTGTACCAACCTTCTCGTCGTAGGGCGTCTTGTCATTACTGTGAGATCTACAGTTCTTAGAACATTGTGTCAGTCATTAACGATGGCATCGCCTATCAGAGTTTCAAAGAATGCATTTAGGCAACTGAAATTTTGCCTCAGATAGTGATGCGTATGACAAGGCTTGTTGAATTTGCTTATTTTCATTTATGGGTGTAGTGTAAAACTCTGAACTGGCGGAGATTCAAACACCCCAATTACCCGCCAACCCCCCCCCCCAAAAAGTCTAATTACATAGTTTAAAGAACCAGTATTAAGTGTGGACTTAAGGTATGTACTACAGCCTCCTACTCAAAGCTTCCTTAAGGACTGTGAAACCAAGTTTGGACTAATTACACCCTACACAGACGCATTTAAGCAGTTCCTATTGAACCGTGGGCACTATAGATTCCTCATCGACAGCGCGAGACTACATCTTCAGCGGTTGCTAAGCAACCTTCTTCCTAACGTCTCGCAGGAGGACGCGCCCACAACCGGCCTGGGGTGACTTCACAACGAACTGCTTTGGCTCTTGGTAAATTCCATCTTGTCCCTAACTGGAGAAGGAAGTTACTAAGCTACCATAATTGGTAGCTCCGAAGGGTTGGCTATAAACAAGGGATCATGTCTCGCCATTGTGTTGTCTTGTAAGCTGGTCTTCGATTGCTAAGCTCACTTCTTTGAGAAACACGAGGCACTAGTTTCAACAACGCCTTGGTTCACATTTTCTTCTTGACCCGTGGGTGTAGGGACAGCGCGGAGTAGCGGACGCGTAAATATTTTGACGAGCGTCTTGCTAGGTCCTGTGGCATGCTTGTGGAGGTGAAATGGTAACGGCGTTATTAGGTAATTTGTCGACGTGCAAGAGGAGCACTTTCCTTTTGGGGCGTATGAGTTTA
Source organism: Schistocerca cancellata (assembly GCF_023864275.1). Taxonomy (NCBI): domain Eukaryota; kingdom Metazoa; phylum Arthropoda; class Insecta; order Orthoptera; family Acrididae; genus Schistocerca; species Schistocerca cancellata. Next base: position 937,398,195 of record NC_064627.1, read on the forward strand.
ACAAATGTGTCGCATTGGTAAGTGCATGGGCAAGCTCAAGTTTCTTTTGAGCCCGCTGAAATGGTTTGTGTTAGTCATATTTAAGCGTGTTGACAATGTGAAGTGGTTTTGTTAAGCATGATCCAGTCGTGTTTTTTCAAACTCTAAGTCATTGATACCCTTTTTTAAAAATCTTTTGTACGTTTTCAAAATTGTTTAAACCGAAAAAGGACACTCTTGAGCGTAAATTTTATTTCCCCAATAATTTCAATTTTAAAAATTTTGTTTGGGATAATATGGACATTTGCTTGACGTTTATCATTATTGGAAAGATATTCTTGAATGTGTAGAGTGAACTTTGCACACGTGTTCTTGCAGCATCTGGGGCTCCATTCTGTTAATCGTACTTTCAAGTTGTATTGTGACCACTTTGTCTTATAGTTATTGGTTATGACGGCTCACTGGTTAGTCTGAGACAATTCTTAATCTTTTTTGATTGCTGCTTCCCATCAATATGTCTAATGTAATTTTGTTTATTTTAGTATTGTTTGAACCAGGGAAAGCGAAGACGACTAATTAAATTTCACCTTTAATTTCACCTTTACATACCTCCTGTCATTATATTTTGTGTTCTGCCTCACGGCAGGTCTTGTCATGGGGGAAGCCTCGTCAGAGAGGTCCACCGCATGAGCGTCTAGGGAAGTGATTCCAGTGGTGGTTTCCCGTTGCCTTCCACTGATGATGATGAAATCACAATGAGGACAACACAACACCCAATCCCTGAGCGGAGAAAATCTCCGACCCAGCCGGGAATCGAACCCGGGCCCCTTGGCGTGACAGACCGCCGCGCTGACCACTCAGCTATCGGGGCGGACCCTGTCATTACGGCCTTGATATTTAAATGTTTTTAAATTGTTATTTGCTTAAATACTGTTTCAATAGAGATGTCTTCTTGCTAAATTATTATTACTCACTAACTATCATTATGAACCTTCCAGTTTTTTTTATTGTTTGAGCTGTTTAAGAGTCATTCATCCTGCTGCCGTAAGCAAGCCTTTTGTAATATGAAACGAAATTGTACATCTGAATTTTTATGGTAAGTAATTTTAACTTACGTCTTCAGATAAATATCTTTTCTGGTGCACATGCCAATTTTTACTTCCAGCACCTTAGCGCTCCCAGATCCCCACTACCTCCCCTTTTCAACTATTCTCGCACCCCAGACACGAGGGAATCCTTATACGAGTATACGGTTCTGTGCAAAGTACCTTTTAGCAAGAAATTCACCGTAGTTTAGGAGCGTACAAGGGGAAGTACTTACCCTTAGTTTGCAACTTGTTGGATACGTGCTACGGCTTTCACGTCATTCTACACTATTGGAAAAAAAAATTAGTGCACCTGGAAAGACAACGTCGATTTTAATTCTATGACTGCATACGCCACCGGGGGGATAGTACGTGTACTGATAATGATTTCAACGTCGTCTACCAACAGATACCATAGTGGCACAGCTACCAGAACGCCGTCTGTGTCGTTCGTTTATTGGGGAATGCTCACAGCCAGAAAGCTCAGTGTGGTGCAAACCTGTGATGCATGCCTCCGAGACGCACTCGTGCTTCCTATAGCCAACTGAGCGAGTTTGAAAGGAGTCAAACTGTGGCTTTCCTAGTGGTTGGACGGTCCTTTCGGAGAATTTCCATACACGTTGGACTTGCTGTCGTCGTATTGTAAGGGCAGCAGTGACAGATCGTACAGCTGCCACAGGACAGATGAAAGGGCTTGTATGCCCAGACATGTCAACACGAACAGCCTATTGTCTGAGGTGCGATAAGCTACAACTCTGGTTCACCTTCCGTGTCTCCGTAGGGGACGCTAACCAGCAATCGGTATGTGCAGAAACTTGTTAGACCCGTTCCTTTGCCGCTCTTGCTACAGAAGGTGAGGTATTGTTCCAACTCTAAGTGCAGCAACTTCCCTGGCCAGCATGATCTCCCGACGTTTCTCCAATCAAGCACGTGTGGGATATGATTAGACGAGAAGTGAGTAGTGTGACTGGTCAGCCAAAAACTCTTACAGGACTACGTGAACAGGTCGAGCAGGCGTGGCATGACGTATCCCACGACAGTATCGCCCTCTATACGACTGACTGGATGTCAGAGTCACCGCGTGCATTGCCGCCTGTGGAGGCTACACCACATACGAGGGGCGTTTGAAAAGTCGGTGCAAAAATTAAAAGTACTTACGTGTTTGGGGTAAACATTTTTTATTTTTCGACATAGTCTCCTTTTACACTTATACACTTCGTCCAACGCTGTTCTAATTTGTTGATCCCTTGCGAATAATAGGAATTGTCCAAGTCTGCAAAGTAGCTATTAGTTGCTGCAATCACCTCCTCTCTTAAATAAAATCTTTGTCCCGCCAGCCATTTCTTCAAATTGAGGAACAAACAGTAGTTCGACGGAGCCAGGTCTGGAGAATATGGGGGATGTGAAACTAGTTGGAATCCTATTTCCATTAATTTTGCGACCACAGCTGCTGAAGTGTGTGCTGGTGCATTGTCGTGATTGAAAAGGACTTTTTTTGGGTCCAATCGCCGGCGTTCTTCTTGCAGCTCTGAGTTCAAACGGTCCAATAACGATGAATAATATGCACCTGTAATAGTTTTACCCTTTTCCAGATAGTCGATGAGGATTACCCCTTGCGAATCCCAAAAGACAGTCGCCATAACGTTTCCGGCCGAAGGAATGGTCTTCGCCTTTTTTGGTGCAGATTCTCCCTTAGTGACCCATTGTTTAGATTGTTGTTTGGTCTCAGGAGTATAGTAATGTATCCATGTTTCATCCACAGTGACGAAACGACGCTTAAAGTCCTGCGGATTCTTCCTGAAAAGCTGCAAACTATCCTTGCAACACTTCACAGGATTCCGTTTTTGGTCAAGCGTGAGCCATCGCGGAACCCATCTTGCGGATAGCTTTCTAATGTTCAAATGTTTATGCAAAATATTATGTACCCATTCATTCAAGATGCCCACAGCACTATCAATCTCACGCACCTTAACTCTTCTGTCATCCGTCACCATATAATGGATTTTATCAATGATTTCTGGAGTCGTAACCTCCACAGGGCGTCCAGAACGTTCAGCTTCACTTGTGCCCATGTGGCCACTCCGAAAATTTTGAAACCACTTATAAACTGATCTAATTGCAGGTGCAGAGTTACCTTAATGCTTACAAGTTTCTCTTTAGTTCCCTGAGGCGTTTTGCCGTTCATAAAGTAATGTTTAATCACCACACAAAATTCTTTTTCGTCCACTTTTTGACAATCACTCGACTTCCTTGATTCACACGAATGCCAAACACAAAGAAATAGACCCATATGGCTGAAACTTCGAGTGCGTTCGTTCCAAAGATGCTACTAACTAAACATGACCTCGATACGCGCCGGTGGTGCCATCTCTCGAACCTTGCACGGACTTTTCAAAAGTCGCTCGTACTAATGTGGGTGTTTCAGCATGGGTCGAAACGTGGTACCACATAATCGCTTGTGATATTGATATGTAAATGTAATTATTTCATGTACTTAATATCCACTGTTGCAACATTGAATGTTGACTGAATTGGAAAGCTGTAAAAGGGTGTAATAATTTTTTTCGGGCAGTGTATAACGAAGAAAATTCTATGGGCACTAGTCGGCCACTGGATGCACCTGCATCATTCTTTGGTAAGGACGTGTCCCGGGCAGGTGGAAACTGCCGCTGGGGACGCCAACCTCCGGCAGGAACGGCTGCCACACGGGCACGCGCGGCTCGAGAGCGGTCGCGCAGGTCCTCAAGGTGCTAGCCAGCCAGCTACCTTGCAGCCGTGGCCCGCGCACTCTCCCAACCCGAACACGTGCCAGGCGGCAGGGCCAGCGTGAGGCAACTCGCCTCGTGTCTCCGCAGCAGCATTGCATATTAGCACCACAGCAACCTCTGCAGAGCGCGATCCAGGGCTCCAGAGTGCAGTCGACAACTCGAACCATTATCGACCGTCCATTCATCGTTGTTGTTGTTGTTGTTGTTGTTGTTGTTGTTGTTGTGGTGGTCTTCAGTCCTGAGACTGGTTTGATGCAGCTCTCCGTGCTACTCTATCCTGTGCAAGCTTCTTCATCTCCCAGTACGTACTGCAACCTACATCCTTCTGAATCTGCTTCGTGTATTCATCTCTTGGTCTCCCTCTACGATTTTTACCCTCCACGCTGCCCTCCATTACTAAATTGTTTGATCCCTTGATGCCTCAGAACATGTCCCACCAAGCGGTCCCTTCTTCTAGTCAAGTTGTCCCACAAACTCCTCTTCGCCCCAATCCTATTCAATACCCTCTCATTAGTTATGTGATCTACCCATCTAATCTTCAGCATTCTCCTGTAGCACCACATTTCGAAAGCTTCTATTCTCTTCTTGTCCAAACTATTTATCGTCCATGTTTCACTTCCATACATGGCTTAACTCCATACAAATACTTTCAGAAACGACTTCCTGACACTTAAATCAATACTCGATGTTAACAAATTTCTCTTCTTCAGAAACGCTTTCCTTGCCATTGCCAGTCTACATTTTATATCCTCTCTACTTCGACCATCACCAGTTATTTTGCTCCCCAAATAGCAAACCTCCTTTACTACTTTAAGTGTCTCATTTCCTAATTAATTCCCTCAGCATCACCCGACATAATTCGACTACATTCCATTATCCTCGTTTTGCTTTTGTTGATGTTCATCTTATATCCCCCTTTCAAGACACTGTCCATTCTGTTCAACTGCTCTTCCAAGTCCTTTGCTGTCTGACAGAATTACAATGACATCGGCGAACCTCGAAGTTTTTATTTCTTCTCCATGAATTTTAATACATACTCCGATTTTCTCTTTTGTTTCCTTTACTGCTTGCTCACCATTCATTGTAAAAAAAAAAAAAAGAAAAAATCTGTGGCTTATACTTAACATAAGTTTTTGAGTCCTCTATCTTCTGACTGGGCTGTTGCGACCTGCCACGAAATCCTCTCCCGTGGCTACCTTTTTTATCTCACAGTAGGAATTAGAACCTATTTCCTCAATTATCTGCTAGATGTATTCCGGTATCTGCCTTCCTCTGCAGGTCTTATCCTCTACAGCTTCCTCTACTATCACGAAAGTTATTCCCTGATATCTTTAGAGATGTCCCATCATCCTGTCCCTTCTTGTCAGTGTTTTCCATATATTCCTTTCCTCGATGATTCTGAAGAGAATCATCTTACTCCTTACCTTATCAGTCTACCTTACTTTCAACATTCTTCTGCGACATCATTTTGTAAGCCCTCGTCACCAGTCGTCATAGCCTCGTCTCTACTGCTGTGAAGACCGAGTTGCCACTGTAGTTCCGGTAGGTCGAGTATCTGAGTTCGTAAAACGGCTTCTGGTGCAGTTCACCTCTAAGACAATATCTCCTTGCCACTATTACACACCTTCACCCCGTGGTCAAGAAACAGGATAGGAGGGCGAAAGTTCTACAACACTCCAACAAATTAGCAACAAACTCATACAAGTGCCTTGACAAGGATTACTTATCTTTGTGACTTGTTGAATTTTAAGTCTGCAACACTGCTTGTAATATATAACAAAAAAAGGCCCTCAATGACTAAGCGCAAATAATCGTAGGTAAACACAGTACATAACAAATGCAATTTACAACTGATAGTATTGGTTTGAAAATGGACGTAGGTGTCCGAAACTAGTCACTGTGAAGAAATAAGATACAGCAGCACTCCGTCTTCAGGCCACAAGTGGCCCATCGGGACCATCCGACCGCCGTGTCATCCTCAGATGAGGATGCGGATGCGGATAGGAGGGGCGTGTGGTCAGCACACAGCTCTCCCGGTCGTCATGGTGGTTTTATTTGACCGGAGCCGCTACTATTCGGTCGAGTAACTCCTCAATTGGCATCAAGAGGCTGTGTGCACCCCGAAAATGGCAACAGCGCATGGCGGCCCGGATGGTCACCCATCCAAGTGCCGGCCACGCCCGACAGCGCTCTACTTCGGTGATCTGACAGGAACCGGCGTATCCACTGCGGCAAGGCCGTTGCTAAGAAACAAAAGAGCTAGTTCTTAAATGAACTTACGACGGAGCTACAACCACTTATTTCGATTCTGTATATCTTCACCTTAAGTGAGGACAGCAATGTTGTCAACAAATCTTATCATTGATATGCTTTCACCTGAATTTTAATCCCTCTCTTTAAACTTTCTTTTATTTGTGGCGTTTGTTCTTCGATGTACAGACTGAAGGGGAGAAAGAATGTAGGCCTCTCTTCAGAACTGCCTCTCTGATGCCTTTACGTATCCTAAACCTCGCGCGTCGTTCGCTAAAACGGCCGATAACTCGCACGGCAAACATAGATGAGGACGTAAGTAGTTAAAAAAAATGGCATTCCGTCAGCAAATGCCGGACCGTCAAAGGTTGAGCGCAATGAGCACAAAGTGGTGGGGGAGCACCATTTAACAAGCAGCGACGGCTAAAAAGACTGTGTGCAACACTCAACCTAGTTAAAATGGTCTCGCGGCGAGAGGGCAGAGAGCAGGTCGTCCAAGCCGCTGGGAGAGGCTCAATTCCCCGCAGCTGTTCAAATGGTTCAAAAGGCTCTGAGCACTATGGGACTTAACATCTATGGTCATCAGTCCCCTTGAACTTAGAACTACTTAAACGGAACTAACCTAAGGACAGCACACAACACCCAGTCATCACGAGGCACAGAAAATCCCTGACCCCGCCGGGAATCGAACCCGGGAACCCGGGCGCGGGAAGCGAGAACGCTACCGCACGACCACGAGCTGCGGACCCCGCAGCTGTTCCCATGAACGGAGGACCAGTCGCGATGCCAGAGTGACACCACCATCTGCCAGACGGCAACACAGAGAGAATCGGAGAGAATGTAAGAACTAGCGGGCCGAGATAAGAGGATTGCAGCCTTGGCAGCAGCGTCAGCGGCCTAGTTTTCCCAGGAACGTACATAAACACAGTGGCTCCATCAAGAGCGAGCAAGTGAAACTTTTCCTTGACCCTTTGCACTGAGGAATGGACGGTGTACAGCACACAGACGCTCTGAAGGGCATTGAGGGAATCTGAGCAGATGACGCAATTGAAAAGCTTGTCTCCGGATGTACTGCGTGACCTGGTACAGGGAGAATAGCTCTGCCGTAAATAACGAGCAGCGTTCCGAAAGCCGATACCGAAAATCGTCGGTGCCAATGACGAAGTCACAAAGCGATACGACGGTCAGTCCGAGAGCCATCATTATACACAAATGTACTATCGGCAAGTTGTGTGCGAAGATTGTGAAACTTACGGCGATAGAGAGAGGCTGGAGTAGTGTCTTGAGAAAGCGAATGAGGGCCACACGAAGGCAAGATAGTCAAGGGTTCACACTCAATGAGAAAGGCGTCGTGTTGCCTCCTGGGATTTCCGTAATATTCTCGAATCTACCCTTTACAAATCAAGCAGCATGGCCCCAAAGTGTTTTAATGTCTTCCTTTAAACCAGGTGGGGATCCGAAACCCTCGAGCAATACCCAAGACGAATCGCGCAAGTCTTCTGTGCGCCGCGTCTTTTGCAGTTGACCACTTTTCTAGAATTCTCCCAATAAACCGAAGTCAGACATTCGCCTCCCCTTCAGTTGACATTATGTGCTTGTACCATTTCATGTTTTAGAAAAGTTACGCCTCAATATTTAATGGATGTGACTGTGTCAAGCAGAACACCACTAATGTGGTACTGTGATCCATCATAAGAATTTTCCTGCTGATTTGCAAAACTTCACATTAGTAGCAAGTTGTCACTCTTAACACCCAACAGTCTGGATAATATGTTGTGTATATTCCAATCTCTACCTTCCCTGCAGTTTTTAACAAGTACCATGAAAGTTTTCCCTATTGTCTCGAAACATACCCCATCAGCCTGCTCCCTCTACCGTTATTGACATACTCCTGCCCTCTACGATTCTGCGAAGGATCTACGCCGTCTATTCATATTAATGTGACCACTACCCATGTTTGACAACAACTTGCAATAACCACGCACAGACGGCAGGTGGCAGCACTAGCAGTGGGGGGTATATGAAGCGTGTCGGGGACGCGAAAAACAGTGCAGTCGTTGCTTCAATGCTCCACTGTAGCGACTTATCTGACGTCTAGAAGGGCTTGGCTTTTGGGCCAAGGGTCTAAGCATTTCCTAAAGGGCTAAGTTTGTGAACTGTGCTTGTCGCCGCGGCTATACTGTGCGTAGCAAAATGTCGCTATCCAAACCTGCGCCGAGGCAATTGCGGACAACAAGGGCCATAGATGACAGGGTGAACGACAGAAGGGGAGATGTGCACGGGTGAATAAACGCGCAACTGTTGAGCAACTCACCGCCTAGATGAACCAAGGGGCAACGAACGTTGCTGCGTTTGGGCCTCCGTAACAGGAGCCTGATACATGCACTCATGGTGATTGATAGCAATTGGCGACGAAGGCTGGAATCTGCACGCTAATACCGTCATCTGGACGTCCACTGAGTGGCGACGGGTGTCATTTTCAGGTGAATCACATTTTATGCTCAATTGGACAAATGGCCGTTGGCGTTTACGACATGACACGTCTGAAAGCAAACTCTGTAAGGATCGCCGGAAGGGCCCACGTGGGAAGAGAAAGCGTCATGGTCTGGGGGAATATTTTCATGGCAATTCGTGGGTGATCTCGTGTTGTGAAAGGTACATGGATAAACACAAGCCAGCATCTACACTACTGGCCATTAAAATAGCTACACAACTAAGGTGACGTGCTACAGACGGGAAATTTAACCGACAGGAAGAAGATACTGTGATATGCAAATGATTAGCTTTTCAGAGCATTCACACAAGGTTGGCGCCGGTGGCGACGCCTACAACTCGCGGACATGAGGAAAGTTTCCAACCGATTTCTCATACACAAACAGCAGTTGACCGGCGTTGCCTGGTGAAACGTTGTTGTGATTCCTCGTGTAAGGAGGAGAAATGCGTACCATCACGTTTCCGACTTTGATAAAGGTCGGATTGTAGCCTATCGCGATTACAGTTTATCGTATTACGACATTGCTGCTCGCGTTGGTCGAGATCCAATCTCTGTTAGCAGAATATGGAATCGGTGGGTTCAGGAGGGTAATACGGAACGCCATGCTGGATCTCAACGGCCTCACTAGCAGTCGAGATGACAGGCATCTTATCCGCATGGCTGTAACGGATCGTGCAGCCACTTCTCGATCCCTGAGTCAACAGATGGGGACGTTTGCAAGACAACAACCATTTGCACGAAGAGTTCGACGACGTTTGCAGCAGCATGGACTATCAGCTCGGAGACCGTGGCTGCAGTTACCCTTGACGCTGCATCACAGACAGGAGCGCCTGCGATGGTGTACTCTACGACGAACCTGGGTGCACGAATGGCGAAACGTCATTTTTTCGGATGAATCTAGGTTCTGTTTACAGCATCATGATGGACGCATCCGTTTTTGGGGACATCGCGGTGAACGCACATTGGAAGCGTGATGGTATGGGGTGCCATTGATTGCACGTCTCGGTCACCTCTTGTTCGCATCGACGGCACTTTGAACAGTGGACGTTACATTTCAGATGTGTTACGACCCGTGGGTCTACCCTTCATTCGATCCCTGTGAAACCCTACATTTCAGCAGGATAATTCACAACCGCATGTTGTAGGTTCTTTACGGGCCTTTCTGGATACAGAAGATGTTCGACTGCTGCCCTGGCCAGCACACTCTCCAGATCTCCCACCAACTGAAAACGTCTGGTCAATGGTGGCGGAGCAACTGGCTCGTCACAATGCGCCAGTCACTACTCTTGATGAAATGTGATATCGTGTTGAAGGTGCATGGGCAGCTGTACCTGTACACGCCATCCAAGCTGTGCTTGTCTCAATGCCCAGGCGTATCAAGGCCGTTATTACGGTCAGAGGTGGTTGTTCTGGGTACTGATTTCTCAGGACCTATGCACCGAAATTGCGTGAAAATGTAATCACATCTCAGTTGTTGTATAATATATTTGTGGAATGAATAACCGTTTATCATCTGCATTTCTTCTTGGTGTAGCAATTTTAATGGCCAGTAGTGTATTCTTGAGGACCATGTTCCCCCAACACGCATTTTGGTTTTCCTCAGAACGATGGCAAATAACAACAGGACAATGCAACGTATGTCACAACTCGCAGCGTACGCGCATTGTTTGAAGAACACCATGGTTATTGTACTGTACTCCTCTGGCCACTGCAATCCCCGGATCTGAACCCAATCGATAATCTATGGGACCACCCCGATCTTGCTGTACGCGCTACGAATCTTCAACCGAGAAACCTGGCGCATCTGGCCAGGGCACTGAAGGCGGCGTCGTTCGACATCCCTGTCGATACATTCCAGAACCTAATGGACTGTCTTCTTGCACGTCTCGCAGTGGTTCGCGCTGCTACCATTGGTTATTGAGGCTTTTGGCAAGTGGTCAAATTAAGGTGACTGGAAAATGTAGTTCCTTATCACTCCGTCTTCAGACCACGAGTGGCCTTCCGGGAGCATCCGACCGCCGTGTCATCCTCAGTGGAGGATGCGGATAGGAGGGGCGAGGGGTCAGCAGACCGTTCTCCCGGTCGTAAGATGGTATTCTTGACCGAAGCCGCTACTACTCGGTCGAGTAGCTCCTCAATTGGCATCACGAGGCTGAGTGCACCCCGAAAAATGGAAACAGCGCATGGCGGCCTGGATGGTCACCCATCCAAGTGCCGACCACGCCCAACAGCGCTTAAGTTCGGTGATCTCACGGGAACCGGTGTATCCACTGCGACAAGGCCGTTGCCGTATCAGTCCACTTAATTGGTAGCAAACGAAAACCAACTACAAATGTTGTAGGTATCGGCACCAGTACATGGCTCCTTTACTTCATCTAGAGCACCTCTGCTGCTGCTGCTGCTGCTGCTGGTGGTGGTGATCCGTAGACTGGCTGTTCTCCAGACGGCCGCCTAGGCAGCTGTAGGGAGGAGCGGCTGCGGCGCGACTTCGACACAGTGAGGCAGTGCGGCGCTGGCCCCGTGGCCGACACTTTCTCTTTCGCCGGCGTCCTCCGTGGCTCAGCCGCCACGTGACCACCAGCTGCTGTCATGCGAGTCGCCGCGTCTGGCCACTGCGGGCGTGACAGCCCACCAGCGTGGCGCACATGTGGCGCAGCTGGGCCGGGAACTCATTTGGCGTGCCGGCCGCTCACCACTGCCGGTGAGGCAGGGTGCGTCTACATGGGCGTTTCTCACAAGGGAACCTCCCCGTCGCACCCCCCTCAGATTTAGTTATAAGTTGGCACAGTGGATAGGCCTTGAAAAACTGAACACAGATCACTCCAGAAAACAGGAAGAAGTTGTGTGGAACTATGAAAAAAATAAGCAAAATATAAAAACTGAGTAGTCTATGCGCAAGATAGGCAATATCAAGGATTGTGTGAGCTCAGGAGCGCCGTGGTCCCGTGAGCAGCTAAGGAACGAGAGGTCCTTGGTTCAAGTCTTCCCTCGAGTGAAACGTTTACGTTCTTAATCTTCGCAAAATTATGATCTGTCCGTTCGTTCATTGACGTCTCTATTCACTGTAATAAGTTTAGTGTCTGTGTTTTGCGACCTCACCGCAAAACCGTGCGATTAGTAGACGAAAGGACGTGCCTCTCCAATAGGATCCGAAAACATTTGATCGCAAGGTCATAGGTCAACCGATTCCTCCACAGGTAAACACGCCTGATATATTCTATACGACACTGGTGACTGCATGTGCGTCACATGACAGGAATATGTTGTCGACCCACTTAACTTTTACACTTGGCGAATGGGTAAAAAGATTCTTCTACCTTACCCGATTTAGGTTTTCTTGAGGATGTGATAATCACTCCCAAAAAAGTGATGAAAACTTAAGAGATTGTCACATAAACTGCAACAAATGAATGCAACAGTTTCACAGTCCCAGAGTATTCCCTGTGCTCTGTCAAAACATATGTTTTTAACGTCTTCAATTTTTTCCGTGTGTAGACCGTCAAATCCTGCATATGTCCAAGCAAACCTGAACATGTCCTGGAATTTTGGAGAGCAAAGTTGATTATGTGTGAGTGCCTGAACTTTGATAATTGACACATGATCACGTAAACAATACTGCTCTGTGTACCTGTGCAGCTTCGCAAAATAATTGTCTGAAAATAAAAAAAATAAACTTTTCACTCGAGGGAAGACTTGAACCAAGGACCTCTCGTTCAGCAGCTGCTCACTCTGAATACGGGACCACGGCGCTCCTGAGCTCACACTATCCTTGATATTGCCTATATTGCACATGGACTACTCAGTTTGTATATTTTGCTAACTTCTTTCATAGTTCCACACAACGTCTTCCTGTTTTCTCGAGTGATCTGTGTTCAGTTTTTCAAGGCCTATCCACTGTGCCAACTTATAACTAAATCTGAGGGGGGTGCGATGGGGAGGTTCCCCTGTCAGTACATCAGAGAGCCCTTTATCGAACCACAACAACATTAGGGGATATCTGGCATTCTGACATAAAACACTATCTAATCCATCGTATCCGGACAGCTACTATTGGGCCTTAATAGGGGGCATGTCCACATTTCGTCTTTATGAGGGCTTGATCTTTGCTGGTGATACTGTCAGTGTGGTATCTAAAGTATGTGGAGGAATGGTAGTTCCTTCATCCCCGACAGCAGAAACTAGATTAGGCAGTGATGCTGTGCGCTGAGGTTTGGGGGCGAATTCGTCGTTCTAACTCATCCCAAAGATTTTCCACTCGGTTCTGGTCGAGACCGGGGAAGCCCCTCCATTTCACGAATTTCAGAACAAAATTGACTCATCAACTGCAGATATATTTTCATTTCACTTTACCACTTTCCATAAAGTTTCATCTTCAAATGCGTAGTATTGTTTAAGTGCGCCTAAGTATCTTCTTCATGGAAGCACAATGCCGTGATATCCCAGAAAAATGAACGTATTGTACGCGATCATTGTAAACACAGATTGACAGACTGATAATTTACAGTAACTGAAGCGCATCCATGCACACGTCAAGCAGTTGTGCCAGCAACAAGGAATATATCGGGGCGTTATGCTTCTGTCAAGAGGATATTGACGTCTGCTAAACCAACACTGAGCTTCTGAATATGACAAGTTAATTTGTCGAAAACTGTAAAGCGAAATAAGAATACATTTACAACTGACTACTGAATTTTATTCTGAAATACACTCCTGGAAATGGAAAAAAGAACACATTGACACCGGTGTGTCAGACCCACCATACTTGCTCCGGACACTGCGAGAGGGCTGTACAAGCAATGATCACACGCACGGCACAGCGGACACACCAGGAACCGCGGTGTTGGCCGTCGAATGGCGCTAGCTGCGCAGCATTTGTGCACCGCCGCCGTCAGTGTCAGCCAGTTTGCCGTGGCATACGGAGCTCCATCGCAGTCTTTAACACTGGTAGCATGCCGCGACAGCGTGGACGTGAACCGTATGTGCAGTTGACGGACTTTGAGCGAGGGCGTATAGTGGGGATGCGGGAGGCCGGGTGGACGTACCGCCGAATTGCTCAACACGTGGGGCGTGAGGTCTCCACAGTACATCGATGTTGTCGCCAGTGGTCGGCGGAAGGTGCACGTGCCCGTCGACCTGGGACCGGACCGCAGCGACGCACGGATGCACGCCAAGACCGTAGGATCCTACGCAGTGCCGTAGGGGACCGCACCGCCACTTCCCAGCAAATTAGGGACACTGTTGCTCCTGGGGTATCGGCGAGGACCATTCGCAACCGTCTCCATGAAGCTGGGCTACGGTCCCGCACACCGTTAGGCCGTCTTCCTCTCACGCCCCAACATCGTGCAGCCCGCCTCCAGTGGTGTCGCGACAGGCGTGAATGGAGGGACGAATGGAGAAGTGTCGTCTTCAGCGATGAGAGTCGCTTCTGCCTTGGTGCCAATGATGGTCGTATGCGTGTTTGGCGCCGTGCAGGTGAGTGCCACAATCAGGACTGCATACGACCGAGGCACACAGGGCCAACACCCGGCATCATGGTGTGGGGAGCAATCTCCTACACTGGCCGTACACCACTGGTGATCGTCGAGGGGACACTGAATAGTGCACGGTACATCCAAAGCGTCATCGAACCCATCGTTCTACCATTCCTAGACCGGCAAGGGAACTTGCTGTTCCAACAGGACAATGCACGTCCGCATGTATCCCGTGCCACCCAACGTGCTCTAGAAGGGGTAAGTCAACTACCCTGGCCAGCAAGATCTCCGGATCTGTCCCCCATTGAGCATGTTTGGGACTGGATGAAGCGTCGTCTCACGCGGTCTGCACGTCCAGCACGAACGCTGGTCCAACTGAGGCGCCAGGTGGAAATGGCATGGCAAGCCGTTCCACAGGACTACATCCAGCATCTCTACGATCGTCTCCATGGGAGAATAGCATCCTGCATTGCTGCGAAAGGTGGATATACACTGTACTAGTGGCGATATTGTGCATGCTCTGTTGCCTGTGTCTATGTGCCTGTGGTTCTGTCAGTGTGATCATGTGATGTATCTGACCCCAGGAATGTGTCAATAAAGTTTCCCCTTCCTGGGACAATGAATTCACGGTGTTCTTATTTCAATTTCCAGGAGTGTATATGCTACAGTTGCTGGAAAATAACAGCTATGAATAAAATGCTATTTATAGAATATTATTGTCCACATAGCGTTGCATTTTAGATGCTGATTTGACGGAGTGCATCGTCATGTCGATATAATCAACTTCTTGCAACTGTTCCTCCACTGCATACAGTATCAATGCTGTAAAATGAGGAAGCCGGCAGCAGTGGCCGATCGGTTCTAGGCGCTACAGTCTGGAACCGTTCGACCGCTACGGTCGCAGGTTCGAATCCTGACTCGGGCATGATTGTGTGTGACGTCCTTAGGTTAGTTAGGTTTAAGTAGTTTTAAGTCCTAGGGGACTGATGACCTCAGATGTTAAGTCCCATACTGCTCAGAGCCGTTTGAACCATTTTTTTGTAAAATGAGGTCATATTGTCCCGGAATAAAAATGGTGTAAGACAGCGAGTAGTCTTCCGCCCCTACTGTTAAATCTGTACATCGAAGAAGCAATTACGGAAATAAAGGTTCAAGATTGGAATTAAAATTCGAGGTCAAACGATATCAATGATTAGATTCGCTGGCGACATTGCTTTCGTCGGTGAAGTGAAGAACAATTGCAGGACTGGTGGATGGAATGAACAGCGATGCCCAGTGATTCTGGGCAACGTCAAATGGTGGTTGAACGTCCCCTTCCTCCGATGAGATCATCAAGCGAGCGCTGGTCCAAACTGTACTATTCTTCAATGTCGATTATGCGTAAGTCGGGCAGAGTGCGTGGCCGTTGTCAATGTCTAACTCCAAAAACAGCTCGTTTCAGTCTATACCACACATGTTGGAATGGGCTCACGACCAGGGAACAGGCATCCCACTCCATTCTGATGGTCCTAGCATGATGAACGAACGAGTTCAGGAGAACAGCACGACGAGCACATGAGTTATAAGCCACCAAAATGAAACTGTCACCAGAATGTCGGCGATACGGTCCCACTATTGTTTGCAGACTGATGGCTGTGCCGTAAGGCAGTAGGAATTGCTCTGACCAACCACGAGAGGCCCCCTGTAACACCACCCCAGAGCATCTACCCATCACTACTTCCACCTTGTTGCACTTTAGGGACACAATGTTGGAGGCTTTTGAAGTTAACAGGTTGCCTCCAAGCACATTGTCTGTAATTATCAGCGTACAAAGAGTTTCGAGTTACTACCATAAACAATCGACGCGCGTCAATTCTCCTCGATATTTTGCCCTTCTGTAACAGAGTCCATAGTGGTGGTGTGTACGCCGTGATGCTCGCCATAGTCGTCGAGAATGGAGATTAGCATCATGCAGTCGCCACCTAACCGTTTGATGGGGTACACGACGTCCTGTAGCCTCTTCGCAAGCCGAAATCGTTTCTGGAGCCTACAGCCCACAGTTGCTTTGACTCAAAAGTCGCAGATATCGATCAATCTGTCCAGCTGTCTGACGTGGTTGGCCTGTACGGTTAATTCCTCGACACTACCTGTCAACTGGAATCGATTCCATGTTCGCATCACAGCACTTTGGATTTACTACATTCGTCGAACACCTTCTCCGACTGACAAACCTCTTGTGCGTAGCGTGATGATGCGGATCCGGTCATTGGTCGAGTTTTTCCTTCGTGACATGTTGGATGTTCACTCTCCTGTTCCAACGAAGTCCCGAATGCTTTACTTTCAACTGAAGTTCTGCAGTCGACACAAGTCTGGTATTCTACTCATAGGTAACACTCGTTTTAATTGTGTGTATGTTTATAAACAACGTCAGGTATGACCTTCCGATCAGTACGGGAATAGTTGCAATATCAGCACACCTGCATGACATCGGGTTGGTGAGAAAATTCTGTTGATTTCTGTAGTCAAGAGACTGTTTCTACGGAAGGAATATCGGGTGATTTAGTGGGCTAGTCCAGTTGTGGGGGGATGCCCAGCTGTTCGTCAAACGAGAAACGTATGCGTGTAACATGACTGCTACAATCTTAGGAGTGTCCACAGCGTATGATGTAGACCAAAAAAGGAAGGACAATACTCTGTCTCCGAAAATGCTGAAAAACAACTTGGTTCATTTTTGAAAGACAATGACAAAGATTTTCTTCATTCGTCTACCTTAATGTTACGTCTTTCAGAGTTGCCCCCATTCGATATTTTACACTTATGCCAGCTCTTCTTCCAATTCCCGAAACACATCTGGAGCTCTTCGGGACAGCGCTTAACTCTTTCAGCTATGTGTTTTTTATCTCTTCAAAGCTTGTAAAGCTTTAAAGTTCATTTTTATTTTTGGGAAAAAAGTCACATCGGCTCACCATATCTGGCGCATATGGAGGCTGCATCATCATTATAGCGTTGTTTTTCGCCAAAAATTAATGAAAAAGCAAAGAAGTGTGAGCACGTGGTGAACAGCTATGAATTCTTTCGCTACAAATCGGACGTTTTTTGCTTCCCGAAAGGGGTTGATCTTTTAGGCAGTACTCACTGATAGTCTGAACTTTTTTCAAGAACTCATTTCGCACTACGCCGTTAAAATCGAAGAAAACAGTGGGAAGAACCTTCACATTAGACCGTTTTTGCCGATCTTTTTTCGGTTTTGGCGATCCAGACTGCCTCTACTAGGACGACCGAGCATTTGTTTTGACGTCAACGCCATACACTTGAGCTTCTTTATCTGTTACGACACGTTCCAGTAGGTCTGCATCGTTGTTAACTTCATTTAACGACTCCTGAGCAATTTCCATTCGCCGCTGTTTTTGCTCGAAATTCATAACTTTGGCACAATTTGCTGTCACACGTTTTTCATACCAAAAACATCCGAAAAGATTTCATGGCATGAGCCTATTGATATGCCAGCATCAGCAACTTCTTCGATTGTGCTTCAGCGATGGTTCATGAACAGTTACTTCACATTTTCATCGGTTGTTTATGTGCAACATTCGTTATCTTCAACTGCTTCATAGCCGCCTTGGAAACGCTTATAACACTCGTAATCCCTCGTTTTGTTCACAGCAGACTCACCAATAACACTATTCAACATTTCTCAATCATAGTTACATTTTATTCCATTTTTATAGCAAAATGTTATGAAAATTTTCTGATCCAGTTTTAAAAACAAATTATTAATCGTCAATCGTAAACTAATATGTAACCTTCTTGACAGCTGACGACTGAGTAAACATCCAATATGGCTACCATTTTACATATACGTTTCTGACATTTTTACCAACATAACAATGAAAAATCGCGCGAATTGACTAATACACCACGTGAAAATTACAAAATTCCCGATACTCTTTGAACACACCTCGTATACATGCATAGTCAAAGCTAAGTCTTAAATGTATATATGTCGCAAGATTTATGAAGTCTGACATGTGCTAAAGCAAAATCTCTTGCAGTACCACATGATTAAGTCCCAAAGACCGACATAGCAATAGTGAAGTGAAATACGTAATTTTTCCACTGTCAAAGGTGACCATGATGTGTCTCAAAAATTCTGTGTGACTGAACTCGAGTATGAGAAATTAATATCTTGGTTGATGTTCACTTGACTGAGTTGACCCCGGTGTTAGGAAAAATACCCTGAAACCGTCCCAGAACTACCTGCAGCCGGTTAAACGCCGGAGCTCTTTACCTCTCGCAGCATTTAAAAACTTAGAACTTGTCAGACTGAACTGTACGCTTCCAGACACCTATTTATTGTCCAGACCTGTCTCTGGTTGACTGGAGACTTGCTGCTTCATGTGCCGATGAGGGCAATGGCAGTCTGTAAGGTATCCGACTCCGTATGTCCATTGCATGCGGGTCTCTTCGCAATGTTCGAATGTTCGCTCGAAACTGCTTGAAGTGGACCCTTATTCACTATCAGCAGCCGTTCCTGTCTAGTTTGAAAGCGACTGTCACAGGCTAGACGTGAGACTCGTCTGCGGCCAATGTCGGCTTGTATTGTCTTACGGCCACTGTCCTTGCGCACTGCTTGGAGACACGATCGCCAGCCATCGCTGACCAACAAAATGGGCTGTTTGATTCTTGGTGTCGTGGACACGTCCGAACACAGTAGCTTCTTTCTGCCATTATGTCGCGTCTACATGGCAAAATGTCTTACTGCAGTGATTCCATACACCAAAGTATTTTGAAGAAACAGACAGTCTGATTGCAGGGATGTCTTCATTATTTACTTACCAATGACGCGTTTTGTCCGATAGAGGCATCTGCGCACTGGCTGGATATCAGATGTTTTTAGGTACATAGGGTCCCAGCAAATAATTTCTCCCGTCAAATACTTGGAAACATTGCGCTGTGTCTTTCTTGATGCATGCAACATTGTCTAACGAGTCCCAAAAAGGATCAGACCTACATAAAATGGTTCAAATGTCTCTGAGCACTATGGGACTTTAACATCTGAGGTCATCAGTCCCCTAGAACTTAGAACTACATAAACCTAACTAACCTAAGGACATCACGCACATCCATGCCCGAGGCAGGATTCGAACCTGCAACCGTAGCGGTCACGCGCTTCCAGACTGAAGCGCCTAGAACCGCTCGGCCACCACGGCCGGCTCAGACCTATATAGACTTGTAATAATGCAGCCATGTCGGAGGTGTAGTTGCCCATATCCGTGATATACATTTAATACTGGACAGGGGAACACAACGAGGAGTGCGCCGAGTGTATGATGACCGATCTATGTAGGCCTGATCGTGTTTCGCATTCGTTGGACTACGTCGCATGCCTCGACAAGGACACCGACCGATCCAAATATTTGACGAGGGCATTTATACGCTGCGACGTTCTGTATGCTTGATATCCCATGTACCTAACATCATCTAATATCCAGCCAATCTGAAAATGCCCGAATCAGATAAAAAGCGTCAATGGTAAATAAATAATTAATACACCCTTGCAACCAAGACTGCCTGCTTCTTTCTTCATCGTATATTACCGGTTGCTATACCACCCTGCCATGTGTTGGAAAACATTTTCCCTTCGTACTTGTTCAACACTATCTGTGACGCTTAAAAGCGATAACTGTGCTCTTTTAGAGGAAGGAGAGGGCAATATTTTGTTTATATGTGCGCTGTGAGCATTCTCTTACATCATCATCCCCTCCCCCTCACCTTCCAGCCATTTAATGCGACTTTGTCCCATTTAGATAAGATCTTGAATCCAAAGAAGGTTGTTTTCGGGCTACATTATCCACAAGCCTTTTACCGTCAGAACTTCATGGTAACAGGATTCTAATTTTAAGTTTGAGAACCGCATCTCATACATAAATCTTGACAAACGCCGCATCAGTCACCAGAAAAGACAAATAGGCTGCCACCTGAAGCAGAAATAAGTTGGCAGTCCGTTGTGTCAAAAATACGTGAAACACGAATTCGCAACTCATTTGTTTTACGACCTAAATAGAATAAATTTATCGATGAAGTCGTTCCAGTCCAGGATCATTAATGTATTGCACATATCGAGGGGTTAATGACAAACAAACATTAACCGAGAGGGCTTTGCAGTTGCCATTCAGTTTCTTTAACTTCTTTCGCACATCTTACTTCACTGTTTCTTGCTGCCGCTGATGTTCTCGGAAGCACACACTAACAGAAAAACGCAACGCTTTCCGCTACCAGTTTCTCAGAATAATAAGTACAGGTAACATGTTTGCTTGTCTCACAGGAACACAGTCTGTCGAGTGTTTGCAGAATATTTGAGTGCATAGGCATATAGCACCAGGTAATTTGCACACAAGAGAAACTCGTATTCATGCACCCACAGCAAGATACAGCAATGACTTTCCCTCATGAGAAACATTTTGTGAAACAAAATTTGAAAGGCTGTGACGTCGCGATATCGATGGTCAGATATTTACAGAAGTATTGTTGTTTTACGTTTGTAGATACCTTAAGTTTGGATACTTATGTTATTGGGTCATGCACTATGTATACGTGAATGAAAACACAACTCACTGTTTTAACTTCTAAAGAGCATGAATGAAATGGTGGGTGAATCTGCTTATTCGAAACCCCTATTACTACATAAGACTTAGGGGTGGTTCGCATATGCGACGAGAATGCTCATATATAGGACGTAATGCTACGAGAAACAATCACCTAATATTATCGAAAAGAAAGAAACTGTTTCGTTGTAATGATTGTATAAATATAGTTCTTCTGTGAAAGTAACGACATTCAAAACATTCGTATGCTTCACTGTTGAATATTAGTCGAATTAATGGAACCGTTATAGAAGAGCAATGTCTTTAAGGAAAGCGACTTCAAACGTACAACACTCGATCCTTGACTCAGCTAAATGGTATGTACAAGAGCCGGCCGCGGTGGCCGAGCGATTCTAGGCGCTTCAGTCCGGACCCGCGCGACTGCCACGGTCGCAGGTTCGAATTCTGCCTCGGGCATGAATGTGCGTGATGTCCTTAGGTTAGTTAGGTTTAAGTAGTTCTAAGTTCTAGGGGACTGACGACCTCAGATGTTAAGTCCCATAGTGCTCAGAGCCATTTGGTAGGTACAAGAATTCCAGTTAAATGGGATTCTTCAAGAGAAAACGTCATACAAGAAGCTGCTGGAAAACAAAAGTTGGTGATAGTTTCACTGCTACAGCGATACTTCTTTGATGACGAGAAAATTTTCATTTGATGATCTAGTGTTCGACAGGGAACATGGTCTCTACTTTTTACACGCGGTCACCTACTGCGATGTATGAAGAATCTGGTGCTACCCCAGTAACATAAGACAAGGAACATATCGTACGAATCCATGCAGAGGATGAAAAATCTCACAAATTGGCATCTTGTGTATGTCCGCAACGCAGATACACTCCAAGGTAATTTACTGCAGAATGAGCTACTCTTGTTTCATTTCATAATAAAAACAATAGGCACGCATTCATCATCAAGACGACCGAATTCGATACTCCGCAACGCTGTAACCACAGTTTTCAGGTTAGAAATTCCCCAGTGAAACCCAATTAGCTTGTCATGCTGCTTTTTTCACTGTACCTAGCATATGACACGCTTCGCTGAGGGTTACCTATTGCATAACGCAATAGAGTTTCGCTTCGTATAGCGCAAGCTGCTGTTTCGGAGTGCTACGTCCCCAGACCTCGACCCCGTCAACTTGAGTACAACGTGCTGCACGCCACACACACTACCTTTGGCGCAAGCTGCCGGTCTCCGTGAGAGGTTCCACAGCCGTCACGGGCTGTGTTACGAAATACTTCCAACAGCACAGTTTCATGGCTCAGACGACCGCAACTCGAGGTGATCACCCTCGAATTGCGGCTTGCCGGTGGTGATTTACGATGACCATGGGCGTATCAACGGAAAAAAATTATACATTCGGTATTTATTTTGAAGAATTATTAGGGATATTGACGAGAAGCAAGTGCACTCAGAGCTATTTGTCGTGAAATCTCCAAACTAATTTGTCATTCGCTGTGAAACTTCAACTGAATTAAATATGAGCTGTCGAATCGAAACACCTTTCAGCCATCTAAGTTTCCAGTTATCTTGTTTGAGCCCCCGTTTCGGCGCTACATTACGCCATCTTCAGGTGCCCTGACCTAAGTGTAGGAAGAATCCCACGTCTGGTCTAGTCAAAATGGAGGCCGGCATTCAGTATATTTTTGACACAGCGATTCCGTCGATCAACACTTGTTCTACCACATTTTGCGGAGTTAAGAGTGTTTAAAGAAGTCGCCGATGCAACTGTCAGGAAACTGACAACAGCAGAACACTACTCAAGTTGCCCGAATAAACTGACAGGTGCCACTTGAACGAACAATTTCCGTATAGTCAAATGGGTTCAAATGGCTCTGAGCACTATGGGACTTAACAGCTGTGGTCATCAGTCCCCTAGAACTTAGAACTACTTAAACCTAACTAACCTAAGGACATCACACACATCCATGCCCGAGGCAGGATTCTAACCTGTGACCGTAGCAGTCGCGCGGTTCCGGACTGCGCGCCTAGAACCGCGAGACCACCGCTCCGTATAGTCATTTATCACGTCCGAGACAGCTTAAAAATTATAGCATTCACATTATCAGTTGCAGCATTCGATTGCCATCTTCTGGTACGATTAACATGCTAACTGCTTAGTCAAAAAATTATTGCTGTTAAACATTCTGAACATCACGAAATTATTAGATCTGTCAATGAATACATCATATAGTCACGCATTAAAATAAACTTAATTGTGACGATATGATGTATTCATTTAGATACCTTATAATGATTTATGATGTTGAGAATGCTTAGCTGGAACTGTAATGTCTTGAAGAAGCTTTTGGCAGATTCATCTCTTCTGAAGATGAGAAGCAGGTGCTGAAACCCTAATGTGAACAGCGTAATTTTTAAGCAGTCTTGGACGTAAGAAACGATGTTAACATTTATAAGGTCGCAAACTATCATTTTGGCAATCCGCAATACCTTAAAGAATAATTTTTATCTGTGCGGCGCTACTCTTCCTCGTAGCTGTTTCCGGCAACACTATTACAAGGCGTAATCTCTACCGCCTGTTTGTTCCGCTCTCACCGTTGTGCGCTGATTGCCGAGCTGATACGGTAGTCAGTCTTCACTGAGAGGACGCAATTTTGGAAGGGCATGTGGATAACACTCCACTACTCCAGTCCCCCATCCTGACCACTCGGCCATGGATGCTGGACAGTTAACCAAGGTCCCACGTGCAAACATATTTCCAGTCAAGTTCTAGCCTTGAAAGTTTCTTCCTTCGTAGAGTTCATTGTAGACGAAGCACGTGCTGAGATTTCATGACAGTAAATGAGCCATTGTAAATCTGAAATAACAATCCTGGCACGCGTCCAAAACCATTTGGTATCTAAAACCCTTGAATAAGAATCGTGTTACGTGTATTTGAATGATACCTCTCTCGAATGAGAATATAGTTTTTTTTTTTTTTTTTTTTTTTTTTTTACCATTACACCGCCTCATCACCAAGATCGTAAACAGATTGCCAACGCCAAGTGTATCATTAAAAGAAATAACTTCATAAGAGCAGATAAGGTAATTTTCGTGCTTGGAGTGTGTCAAATAAGTTAAACAGAAAATTCTTGCGTCAAGTGATCTGCGGTTATGAGGCTGGAAGCAATTCTCATAAGCCGGGGAGTAAACTTACTGAATCTTGGCTTTATATGTAACAATACCTTCCGTGTGCAAATCATTAAGATCTTGCTACTCAGTTACACCAACAGAAAAGGAACATTTTGTCCACACAGTAATATACTTAAGGTGATTTATCGTAATTGTAACCAGCAGACTTGAAAGGAGCGTTATCACAATAAAAAGGATATCGCTCTAACCACGTGTCAATATCTGAACCACAGTTATGGCAACAGCTCAACGTTACCGGACTGTCCCTACACACTGTTAAGGAGGTAACATTCTCAACAAGGTAATGCAAGTTGAAAGTGTAAGGCGCGATCCCATATCTATCAAACACGAAAGAAAAAAGTAACCGTTTTTTCTTGAATTATATTATGTACTTATTTTACAGGAAGTTTTCATAGTTTTCTTCAACGACGCCAATAGAGAGCAATTTGTATTTTAAAGACAGGTCGTTAGGGCTAAATGCTTTTGCCTCACGTGCTGTCGTTAAGGCTACTACCGCGAAGATTCTTTATCTGCTCCCGGATGTGGTATCTTGTGCCAGCAGCTCCAACTGTCGTCCCGTGCATGTCCGCTGCTGGTTTGTTTTACGTAGTATGTCCAGCAATTCATGGCTGGTACCTCGTGTCACCCACATATCTATTTTTTTCCACGTAGCATGTAAAGTACTTTCGACAAGAAAATTTAGAAAGTTTGTTATACAATACTCTTCTTCCATGACGCAATCATCATGTTCGTGTAATACTTTTGATGATGCCCATATGGTTGCAACCGATACTCGTTCTAAGTGACAGAGGCATTTTATGAGATTTTAGGGTCTCGAGAAAGAAAAAAAAAGAATAAGGAAAACAGTACAATGCTGTCTCAGTGCCATACATTTCGGTTGGTTTTGTTTAAGTAAATAGTCAGTATCAAATTGACAACGCGTGTCTTTAGGCTTTTATCTCTGAAGCATGCGGCTTTCAAATGGCTCTAAGCACTATGGGACTTAACATCTGAGGTCATCAGTCCCCTAGACTTAGAACTGCTTAAACACAACTAACCTAAGGACACCACACACATCCATGCGCGAGGCAGGATTCGAACCTGCGACCGTAGCAGCCGCGTGGTTCCGGACTGAAGCTCCTAGAACCAGTCGGCCACAGC
The DNA here is from genome assembly GCF_023864275.1 of Schistocerca cancellata. NCBI lineage: Eukaryota > Metazoa > Arthropoda > Insecta > Orthoptera > Acrididae > Schistocerca > Schistocerca cancellata. Next base: position 937,423,155 of record NC_064627.1, read on the forward strand.
GGCCGGCTGCGGCTTTCACATTTTCATTTGTTTAACTGCTTGCGTATCTTTTTCCTGCTTGGCTTTACTGTAGCTGTGGGACTGTATTTACCGAGTAGGTATTTACGTTTGGTCACACAAAAACTTACAATCAAATTACCGAAAGTACGGTTACTGTAAGGATGATAGACGAAATTTTGCTAAGATATGAGGTCCCTATCGTGTGGATTAATTACATATTGCAGTGTTGACTATGAGCCGTGTGTGCGGCATAAAATTACAAGCGCCGACACTGGTGAAAGAAACTATCCATCCTCGACTAGCAAAAGCTATTCCCTAAAAGTGTATGGTGGACCCTTCTGTTCCCGAATATAAATTCAATGCCTCAACCTCTACGCCACGTCCCATCGTAAAGGATGACGGTAAACTGAATAGGCCTGTATGTGGGAACCTGTCTTCCTCGTAACCGCGACAGCTGTGTGTGGTTTACATAGCCACTCCGAAACAAAGCATTTGTTTGTTTGTTGAGACAACATAAAATGTTGGGTGTGAATGCGGAAACATTGAAAACCCACTCGGGGCAAGAACATACTTGGTGATAAAAATATTCTCCGCCAGTATAAAGACGCAAGAACAGTTCTGATTTCTTTCTCTTATTGTGCCTCACCACATCTCAGTAACTTTCAAGACAGAAACTGTTTCAAGCTACTATGCTATTCTTCCTTCCGTTACGTACAAAAATGGCTCCAAGCACTATGGGACTTGACATCTGGGGTCATCAGTCCCCTAGAACTTAGAACTACTTAAACCTAACTAACCTAAGGACATCACACACATCCATGCCCGAGGCAGGATTCGAACCTGCGATCCTAGCGGTCGCGCGGTTCCAGACTGAAGCGCCTAGAACCGCTCGACCACACAGCGGCCGGCCGTTACGTACAATGATAACCATCCAGGAGACCATTCGATTTCGTATCAGATACTGTTTAGATACTACAGTATGACAACTCAGGGCACGTATTGGTTGTAAGCACCGATGATGGCTGTTAATCAGTTGAAATCTATTTGCAAAAGTGAATAAATAAAACACGATTTTGCGACTGGTTGCTGCATATTTAGTAATTTTAATTGACATTATGTTGTATTTTTTCTCAAATCTGACTGTCTACTCAAATCCTGAAGACTAGCTACTTCACCACGGTTCTTTCCTTCTGTTAACGGAACCACTAGTCTAGTCTCTGAACAAAACTCAGCCGAAGTTAATTCAGAGAAAATGCACTGTCTTAGGCAACCCAGGGGCACGGTAGCAGTGTTAACACTATTAATTACATTCCACAATTCTTTAGAAAGATGCCGATCTGAAGGAATTTATGAGTTCTGTAATTAACTAGTTTGTCATTAGTTGGCTCTTCAATTTACGACTGTTGCGCTCATAATTGACGGTGACGTGCCCTGTGTTTTGCAAGAAACGGTGTTGTCACAGCCGGAGCTGTCTTGTTTTGAAACTTGTCGGTAATGGAGAAAGTTACAACTCTTCCGGGTTCATTTACCCAGAGAACTGCAGTAACCAAGAATCACACCAGAAATGTTAGTAGACCTTCAGAGATTTTACCGATTTTTAAGCATCAGTCACAAATAAACTGATGCAAAAGTTGCAAAACCAAAAAACAATGTAGAGCAATAAAATTTCGAGAACATATTTATCTAGGTAACTATTTAAGTGATTGACATTCAAGATCCGCAAGTTAATGTAAGCGAGAGATAAGTCATTGCAAATGTGAAATGCTGGTACATCAATAACGGGTGTAGCCTCCAGAATGTTGAATGCAAACGTGTATGCATCGTGGCGTACATTATGTGGGATGGAGCTCCGAACCTGTTGCACTTGGTCGGTCAATACTGGGACGGTTCATGCTGTTTGTGGATGACGCTGGAGTTGTCGTCCGATGATGTCCATATGTGCTCCATTAGAGTCAGATCTCGTGATCTAGCAGGGCAAGGCAACATGTCGACACTCTGTAGGGAGTGTTGTGTTACAACAGTGGTACGTGGACAAGCGCTATTCTGATGGAAAACACCCCTTGGAATGCTATTGATGAATGGCAGCACAACTAAATATGTGTGAATTTCTAAGGGGCCAAACTGCTTAGGCCATCAGTCCCTTGGAAACAACTTGGAAACAACTTGGAAACAACTTGGAAACAACTTGGAAACAACTTGGAAACAACTTGGAAACAACTTGGAAACAACTTGGAAACAACTTGGAAACAACTTGGAAACAACTTGGAAACAACTTGGAAACAACTTGGAAACAACTTGGAAACAACTTGGAAACAACTTGGAAACAACTTGGAAACAACTTGGAAACAACTTGGAAACAACTTGGAAACAACTTGGAAACAACTTGGAAACAACTTGGAAACAACTTGGAAACAACTTGGAAACAACTTGGAAACAACTTGGAAACAACTTGGAAACAACTTGGAAACAACTTGGAAACAACTTGGAAACAACTTGGAAACAACTTGGAAACAACTTGGAAACAACTTGGAAACAACTTGGAAACAACTTGGAAACAACTTGGAAACAACTTGGAAACAACTTGGAAACAACTTGGAAACAACTTGGAAACAACTTGGAAACAACTTGGAAACAACTTGGAAACAACTTGGAAACAACTTGGAAACAACTTGGAAACAACTTGGAAACAACTTGGAAACAACTTGGAAACAACTTGGAAACAACTTGTGCTAAGAACAGCACACACACCCATGCCCGAGGGAGGACTCTAACCTCCAGCAGGGGGGGATGCATGGTCCATGACATGACGCCTCAAACTGTGCCGCCACTCCACGCGGCGCAGCACATGTCGAATGACCAGACCAATGAACAGTTTTGCAGTCAGAGTGCATGAGGCAACAACGAGAGGGCCCCTTTTGTCATATGAAATCGCTCCCCAGACCATAACATCAATTTGTCTAGCATGCAGACCGGTTGGTTGCAGGACCTCAAGTGGCTTCCTTCCGAACGACGCTCAGCCATCACTGGCACCGAGGCAGAACCACAAAAAACACAACAGACCTCCACCCTGACCTCCAATGAGGTCTCGCCTGACGTCACTGACGTTGCAAATGGCGGGTGTTTGTGGGCAGTGGAATGCACGCTACAGGGCGTCTGGCTCGGAGCTGTCCTTGAAGTAACCGATTTAAAACAGTTCGTTGTGTGACTGTGGTGCCAACTGCTGCTCAAATTCCTGCTGCATATGCAGCACGATGCGCCGGGGCCTTACACCGAACACACTGGTCTACCCTCTCGGTAGTGCCACGTGACCGACCGGAGTTCGGTCGCCACTAACGCCATTGGTATGTGACTGGCGCAAAACTTGAACTGACGTCTTTCAGACGTAGAAACATGCCTACTAACTTTCATTGAAGTCGCAGAACTCCTCTTTGGTCTTGTGATGTTTTCCTGTCTGTGTATACCATAGTGAAATGAGTATCTTTAGACACGCATTTTATCCGTAACTTTTCCTAATTCATACAGCTGCAGTTGCAATGCACGCAGTCTCCCGCACTCAGTGTTTTTCGAGTTATGAAATATGAGCGGTTTAAATTAAATCCTATGGCAGGTAAGGGAGATAACTCATGTCGGTAATATTGCATAATTCACTAATAAATAAAAAGTTCCTGGTGAAACGTTGCGATTTTCATGACCCAAGGCCTCAATACGGGAGTCATGAGCCGGACAGAGGTGAGTACGTAAGGTAACGGAATGATTTATAGTAGACACTGCACATCAATTGAATACGAGTGTCGCTTCTTTGAGTGTTTATCACTACGTAGCACAGTATGTATTTTCGCCTGCAGTGAAGAACAGGACCAAGATTTTTTTTAAATTTCAGTAGCTTGTGTGTTTCCAGGTGTCTACATAATCTGACTTTTCTATTCGCATACGCGGCACCACGACGTCTCGCTTTTTCTTTTTACTAGATGCTGCTAGTGATGGGCTTAGGTGCCTCCGCACAAACTATTCGGTCGAAGCAGCGAGCACGTATGCAAGACAAATGCTCGCAGAACCTGACATACCAGTAAACGCCGATTCTTTACAGGAACTCTCATATTTAAAACTGATTCAAACGTCTGATTACTTTGCAAATCAGTTAATGTGTTAAACATTTGACATTAAGCACGTAAACAAGAAAAAGTTTACGAATGATACGAAATTGTGCTTAAAGTTCGTTGAAGTCGGTAAGTGCTCTCATTCTCAAATACTGGATTAATTTCATCCTAGTATTTGCGTCAAGACGAAAACATACTCTCTATCTGTAATATCAGGCTTTTTGTGTTAAGCCTTAATATAAGATCTTAATGAGTAGATCATGACAGCCTGTTAAACTTTTAAATTAGATAAATAATTCCCCGAAATATGGTAAACCAAACGCTTGTTGCCTCTGAAAGCCGTTAGATCGGCAGCCAACAAGTGGTACTGGGTTCTGGGATGTTGTTGTTGTTGTTGTTTTCAGTCCTGAGACTGGTTTGATGCAGCTCTCCATGCTACTCTATCCTGTGCAAGCTTCTTCATTTCCCAGTAGCTACTGCAACCTACATCCCTCTGAATTTGCTTAGTGTATTCATCTCTTGGTCTCCCTCTACGATTTTTACCCTCCACGCTGCTCTCCAATGCTAAATTTGTGATCCCTTGATGTCTCAGAACATGTCCTACCAACCGGTCCCTTCTTCTTGTCAAGTTGTGCCACAAACTCCTCCCCAATTCTATTCAGTACCTCCTCGTTCTGGGATAGCGATTTAGTAATACAGGTTGCGGCATTCTTCAAAATATTGTTCACAGAAAGAAAAGCATCAGTTAGGATGGTCACTTCATTACACAATGCCATCAATCAGGCCGAGAGAGCATCGCATATCAAAAAACTCCTGATTTAGTGACATGACTATAATTAACTGCATTTTTACCGAAAAATTTGTCATGTTTTAAGATACACAATCTTCGTGGACATAGTCTACCTTACCACTCATTTTGAACCACCTTTTAAGGACAAGTTATGAATCTGGATGAATGGTCTCCCTGCAGAAAATATGGAACGTCATCTGCATATGAAGTGAGATGTTCGATTTTGCTCACAGAATCAGAAGTTACCGCATTGTTCGTCGTTTTGCACAATGAATGGACGTTTATTGGTCTCCAGAAATAGCTGTCGAGTCAGAGTCGTCATTTGAGCAACAGTTAGACGTTCTATCTTAAGTTATTTATATAGAGATAATAGTTCACTCATGGCCTAGGGGCAGCATCTTTGACTACTATCAAAACGGCCGCCAGCAGTGGCGCAAAAAGACTTACGGCTCAAGAAGTCACTTTTTCTGACCAAGGTTTTGTCAAAGAGCGCGGAGGAGCGGTTAGTCTCAGGGCCGTCTCTTGCCCTTGGGGTGGGGAAACTTCCACTAAAGGCAATGATCAACGCCATTACAATGCACAAGGCCATAGAAACCACTGCATTAAAGACTCAAAGTTCATCAGTAGGACATGTTACCTGCAATTCCAATGAACTCTCCAATGGTAAAAGATTCCGGATTAGTCCCCATTCGGATCTCTGGGAGGGAACCACCAAGGGGGAGGTGACCATGTGAAGAAAATTGATAACCAACGAGGGGATAATATTGTACAAGTCGGAGCATGGAATGTCGCAAGTCTGCACGTATTAGCAAAGCTAGAAAATCTGCAAAGTGAACTGAAAATGCTCAGTCTAGATGTAGCAGGAGTCAGTGAAATAAAATGGAAAGAAGGATTATAGGTCAGGCTAATGTAGGGTACCATCAATAGCAGTAGTGGGATTCATTAAGAATAGGAACGTAGGGCAGAGAGTGAACTACTGTGAATCAGATTCGACAACAAACCAACGCCTACAATGACAGTGCCAGTATACGAGTATGTACCAAAGTCACTAGCAGCAGTTTAAGTGATAAAGTAGACGAGGATATTGAACGGGTAATTCAATATTTAAAGGGAGACAAAAATTTGATAATCACGGGGGAGGAATAGAGGAAAGGTTATGGGAGAATATGAGTTTGGCAGTAGGAATGACATAGGACAAAGACTGAGTTCTCCAATAAATTTCAGATGGTAATGGCGAATACTCTGTACGACTCACAAGAGGAGGAAAAGACCTGGTGACACGGAAGTTCCCAGCTGTCACACTCAGTCAGATTCCGAAATCAGAAACTGGTCTGTAAGGCGTACCCAGCTGTAGATGTAGACTCAATGATGAAGAGTAGACTTGAGTGTAAGAGAATCGTTAGTAAGGATCAGTGTGGAAGAAAGTGGGACACACAAGTACTGAGGAAAGATGAGACATGTGTGAACTTTGCTAAGGATGTGGATACCGCGATAAGACAGTTCAGATGAAGACGCCTGGACACCTCTAAAAAGGGCAATCACAGTCGAACATATGTACAAGGAAGATACTGCTAAGAAACTTTGGATGACATGAAATGCTTCAATCTATTGACGAAAGAAGGAAGTACAAAAATATATAGGAGGAATACTGTATTATAAACGACCTTAGGAATGAAATATGTAGGAAGTTCAGAGCAGTTAAGACGAAATGACTGCAGGAAAGATGTGAGAAATCGACAAAGAGGTAATGGACTGGAGGACTGACTCAGAGTATAGGAAAGTCAAAACAGCCCTCGGTGAAATTAAAAGCAAGTGTGGTAATATTACGAATGCAGTGGGAATTCTACTGTAAGAGAAGATAAGAGTAATTAGATGGGAAGATAACAGTGAAGGCCTCTATGACGGGGAGGACGTGTCTCATAACGTGATGGAAGAACAAATGGGTTCCATAGGGATGACAGAGGATCCAGTATGAGAGCACTCGACACTTGATATCAAATGACACAAGATGGGTACGTAATACTCCATCGGAATTTCTAAAATTATTGGGGGACATGGGAACCAAACGACTACTCAAGATGACGTGTAGAATCTATGAGACTGGCGACGTACCACTCCACTTTCGGAAAGCCGGCCAGTGTGGCCAAGCGGTTAAAGGCGCTACAGTCTGGAACCACGTGATCGCTACGGTCGCAGGTTCGAATCCTGCCTCGGGCATGGATGTGTGTGATGTCCTTAGGTTAGTTAGGTTTAAGTAGTTCTAAGTTCTAGGGGACTGATGACCTTAGAAGTTAAGTCCCATAGTGCTCAGAGCCATTTTTGAACTTTCGGAAAAACATCATCCACACAATTCGGAAGATAGCAGAGACAGGTAAGTGTGAAAACTATCGCACAATCAACTGAACAGTTCACGTATCCAGTTTACTGACAAGACTAATATGCAGAAGAATAGAAAAGAAAATTTAGGATGAGTTAGATTGGGATCGGTTTCCTATCATTTTTTAGGCTTGTAAGACATTCACGACAGCAACCAGCACCGAAACTAGTAGCAGGGAACTGTGCTCTCGTTGAAAACAGTACCATCGGAAAGTTGAGGATCTACAAACAAAATGCAGTTCTTATTGCATCAGCTGTTCGTAGTTTTTCCAAATGAACTACACAACGTTCAGCAACTTTTGACCTGCGCGCGTGGAATTTTTATGGCTGAACTAATGTCGGTGATTAATTAAAGTGCTGCAAATGTAGAAACTAAGCTACTTTGTGGCTTCATACCACAGTATCAATTACACAATGCTACCACATACCTTACGAAACTCGTCACTCTTGCAACTGACATATCCATGAAGGTAAGAACTGTCACACGTAGGCTGAACTTACAGTTATGAAAATAGTGCCTTTGGCTCTATGTACTACGTTACGCGACATCTGTACACGCTTAGCACAACGAATTTCAACATATAATTTTTTTATATAACCTAACAACCGCTTGTTGCAGGTACATTTTCCTTCGCACCACTTCTTGCCTGTATACACAGACCTTACACTTCCTTGCATCATCAGTATCTTCTTGTTACATAGCTGAACAGCTGACTTCAGCATATTTAAAAATATACGCCATGCAGACCACAAAGCTCTCAGGCCGCAAGGTGCTACCTATAACTCTGATATAATCACAGCTGTCACAATGTGGAGGGCACACTTGTTCGTTATTACGTAGAAATATTAATTTTCGGTGCAAGCGTGAGAGTGCATCATGCACACACGATGCAGATTCTTCGCTGGGAATATATTTAACAAAGCGTGACGCGTGTTCATCCCATGCATCTATTCCAGCATTTCAAGATTTAATAATCCATGGATCTAAATGCAAATGCGCATGTAGGGGGGAAGAAAAAAGAATTATGGCAGGAAACATGTTACTCCCAACCTAACATAATTATGTCACTATTTGATATGGTAAGCGTCAAAACTACGATTATTTCGTCTGCTGGGCGTTAAAATTTCTTAAGAAGTGAATATAAAGAAGAAATTTGTCCAAACCTTAACTGTTTTTGGAAAGGGAAAACAAATTACGCGTAATACTCTGGAGAGATGGAAAGGACGGAAACAGATTTCTGAACTGCATAGACAATCTTCGCTGGATATGACATCGAGTCTATTGTGCCAAAAACATCTGTTTGTGACAGATATACCGCCTTTGATTTAGACCGAATTAGATGTATAGCTTTTTGGTAACCATAAGGACTGCAGCGTATTTTAATTTCAGTTATCTGACAGCGCTGTCGTGACAACCGCGTATTTGTTGCATTCGGTCTTTTTTAGAGGGGACATCGAGCGTGGTGACACTTGCTGACTACCCTGGTGCCGTCGTATCTTGTTACGATACGGAATTACTGCTTAACGATACGCGCGCGCAAGGTGCCCAATACTGCCAGCTTTCCTGCAAGAATCGTATAAGCTCTTAACTTACCTGTGACCCTGAAACTTAGGAAGACAATATGAACGAGTCGTAAACACCTGCTCCCAGCCTGCTGATTAACCAGAAAGAGACCGGTTTATACATCCTCTCGCATTGAAGTAGTCGTTAGTTGCATCCATGTGTTGAACGAGTCACATTCTGCTCCTCAACGGTCTATATTGACACTGTTCCAGCGTCACGTATTTTTGCTGTTTTACACCTTTTTAACCAAAGTTTACCTGGTTGATAATGGAGTAATTTAACATATTTCGGTCCAACCTTCTTCCTCTCTCCATCAACATCATCCTTTTTCTTCAATAGCTTATATCCCAGCTAGGCAGCACAATAAGTAACCTCAAAACACTCCAGTTTCCTAGTGACGGAAACATCCACTCAGCTACAGCACCGTTGCTCTATTTATGATGGACATATTTCAAGTAGAAATGGATTGTGCCACTCTCTTATGTTGTCAGACATCTTTGACGGTTACTTAGGATAACAGTTAATGATGTTACTTAAGCTGCCGTAACTGTGTGGAGTACTTCAGGCATTTCCTCATAACACATAAGGGTTCTTCACCCATGAAGTGCAATCTTACCACCTCTTTACCGTCAGATATGTGACTCATAAATGCCAGTCTTGGCGTGTAAGAACAATTGCGACACGAAGAGAGAACTCAGAACGGCACTCCGCTAGGTGCTCCAGCTTGAAGGAACTGGAAACAGACCGTGTCTTCCAGGCACTGTTGCTAATTCCTAAGTAAACGTGTCGGAATACTCCACGCGGCAGTTATCCGTATCCTCAATACAGATGCCTGCCGGGTATACGCAAGCACAATAGGTCCATTAAAACAGCACTTACTGCTAGACATCCCTAATGAGTGACGTTCGCTGTGACGAAAGCTGACAGCGTGTGCTTCAGGGAGGAAGGGGGGAGGGGGGTTAGTGTCTTGGGTCTTGCTGTCAGGAAAACGATCTACACAAACTTTATGATCGTCTAGTCAGTCATGGCTTTCGTGCCACTATTTGCAAAACTTAGCTTTCCCTACAGTCGATTAAATTCCGCATTTGAAATTTCTTTCATGATCATGATTTGAATGAAACCATGTGGTTAGAGAGCTACCTTATCAGAGCGACATACCAACCTCCTCCTCGTGTGAGGGTTGTACATATGTTATACCCTATTAAATATGTGATATACCGACAAAATGTTCCTCCTTTATTGGCACTGCTGAGGCACTGATTTTTCAGTTAAATCAGAAACAGCAAGAATCCCACTGTAGCATACAGTTAAATTATAAAATAATTTTATGCCTGTTAATACTCTAAGGAACGTACGAAATTTTAAGAAATGCTTTAATTTTCACTCACGTTGCAGTAGTGTTTGTACTTTCTTTCAAAAGGCTTGGCATAAACCACATGCTACTGGAAATGTTTTCATGCGTACCGAATCACTCAACAAGGTCTTCGACATCCGTCATCCGAGGGGGTTCAGTGAACGAAAGCCGTAATAGAAATTAAATCATTTGTTAGCAACAACCTTGGTGGAGTTCTACACATTTCCTGGATTTATTACAAGCCAGAAATTAGTAATGTTTTTCCTCATGAACTGGGTGTTATTTTCCACCTCACGACTTCATTCAAGGCTTAAGTAGGATATGGTTTCTCCACACGCGTTGAAAATATACCAAATACCTCGGGAACGTCAGAAAAGCAGAACATGGTGTAACTGTAATGGTCAATCTACTTTGGCATCTCCGCCCCTGGTAGTGGTCAGTGAGACGGAATGTCATACCTAAAGGTCCGGGTTCGATTCCCGGCTGAATCGGAGATTTTCTCCGCTTAGGGACTGGGAGTTGCGTCGTCCTTATCATCATCATTTCATCCCTATCGACACACAAGTCGCCGAAGTGGCGTCAACTCGAAAGACTTGCTCCAGCCACACGCCATTTCCCTTTACTTTGGCATCTACCGAACATTTTTTATTGAGTCTTACACAAGCTTCACTATTCGTGTTGCACTCGGAACCGCCGTGAACAGTAATAGGCAAGGCTCATCGGAACAGAAGTTTCGATATGTAACTATGAGGGGTGATCGAAAAGTTTCCGTTTGAGGACGCTGCTACAGAGTGTATACAACGTAACGTGACTCTTGTGCGTGTATATAAGCACCGACATGGTACGCAAGGGATTAGTATGGCATGCGTGTATTTCCGAAGTGCGTGCGGTAAGTGTGGAAACGTGAGCTATGGCGACATTATTACCAAATGCGCCCAAACAGCACCAAAGTGCTGTTATTCTTTTCTTGGCTGCGAAGAACCAGCATAGGTAGACATCCATAGGAGAATGGAGAATTTGTACGGGGCAGCGTGTCCGACGGAAAACCACCGCTGCGGGATGCTTCACGACAGCAGACGTCCCCATATCGCAGAGGTAACGCAGAAGTTACGCCAACTTAAGTGGGAGATATTCAGCCGGCCTGTGTGGCCGAGCGGTTCTAGGCGCTTCAGTCTGGAACCGCGCGACCGCTACGGTCGCAGGTTCGAATCCTGCCTCGGGCATGGATGTGTGTGATGTCCCTAGGGTAGTTAGGTTTAAGTAGTTCTAAGTTCTAGGGGACTGATGACCTCAGATGTTAAGTCCCATAGTGCTCAGAGCCAGAGATATTCTAGCACCCGACCTGTATGTCTCATCTCATGCGATTATCGCGCATCGGTCCCTTAAAACGGACCTTGAACCTGGTGCGTCGATGCGATGATTACCTCAATGCTCACGGCTGTTCTGCCTCGTTGGCATACCGGTTCTGGACTGTACGGCCTTCGAAATCCAAACTTTTGGTCGCCACTTAGGAGAAATGAAGAGACTTTTGGGTCTGCTGTACTTATCCAGTTTTTATGACTAGGACGCGTTCTCCACTTCTAAGTTAGAAAAATACGAACATGGAGTTGAGATAATAGGTGTGAAGCATGTTGATGCAAATCAGCCAACTGAAAAAAATTTGGCTTTTTATATTACCGTGGCTTAGACGGAATGATCTAACTCGAGTTGGTGTGCTGTTACCTACACCAGGACAAGAACCTGTTGATTACAGATGAAGCCAAATAGGAATCGTAGAATCGCAAGCTCGGTGCAACTTGGCATCTAGTGCTTTCCTCCAACTCCTGGTCCATAGCCATGATACAACTTAAAGAAATACATTTTTCTTCCATAATTTATTGTTAAAAATGAAATACCTTCATCCCTGTCATACCTACAATCGGCCAAATTGTACCACTTTGTTACTGTGAAGTATGCCCATAAGTTTGGCGTCAGTGCAAATCACAATGACCGACCGTACATGGCTATAGGATGTTCACATAATTATGAGCAACTGAAATTGAATAAACTATCTTACATGTAGTTACCAACAACCTATATAGGAAATGTGGGTATTCGTTTTTGACGTGTTCTAAGCATTGCCAGTTGGTGAAATACAGTGCAGGAATAATGTGCTAAAATAGGTTTCGAACCGAATATTTGTATTTGTTGTCCCACACCCACTGCGGCATCATAACAACTTCCAACATCGCCTTATCTTTTATAAACAAAATTAATGCCAAATGTGTACTGCTATAAACCTTATACCTATGTTGAAAAATCATCGTTTGCACACGGCTATTCTGTCACTTTATTACACAAGCAGTCTCATTCATAAACAGGCAGTTCTCCGGTATATTGTGACAATGAGGTGTAAGGCAACCCATACCCTCTATGTGGGTTTTTGACATGATGCTTGGTAGTGATTATAGGTCGCAATACATCTGATGATGCCGCAATATACCTGAAGATGGTCTGTTACTGACAAATCGTTGTGCAGTAAAGTGACTATACGGCAGTGAGTAAACCACGAATTTTTCAAGAATTGCTAGAAGCTGTAGATCTTAGCCTTAGCGAAATTATACCTTTTTGTCTTTCCTTCACGTTCTAAGGGCCATAGCGTCACTTACTGAGGCTGGTGTGTTACAGAAAAAGTTGCCTTAGTTGTTTGATCAAAAGCAGTCATACTACATGACAATGTGTATACAAAGTTTCCTCTGAGTCGTTACTTTAATTAACTACTTGGACGCTGAACTCTGACAACGGCTTGAACAACTACGAAGTACATTTTGCAATCGCGAGCCACTGCCATTGGGAAGTTCGAGCTCCTGCACATTGTTATAGTGTGGCTACTCGCAAAACTGTATTCCTGGAAACTTCCCACAATATCGTCCGAAAATGCATCAACGGAAAAACTGGAAAACGTATTTTCGTTAAAAGAATCTAGGCTGCGCGTGACGGAAAATGAAACTCAGCGGACTAAAACACAGATCTACGAACTGTCACCTCAAAGGCTACTTTTACTGTGACGCAACCCAATGACACACAAAATCGGCTTAGCACATAGTCACGTTTGTAAACACGCGAGAGAATGACCGTGGAAACAGGAACAATGGCTGTCGTATGAACAATGGAGGTCCCAGGAGGTCGCGAGCGACCGCATGAAATTGTGGTCCATCACATGCTACTTGCTCGCAATTATGAGCAATACCTTAAGCACTTCGACCATCGAAGCTATTTGAAAAATTGGTGTCCTTAGTACACCAATTGTGGGCTGCATAATGGGACACGTATCGAAATAAGAGAACTTTCTGTTTAACATTGAATTTGTCGCAGTACCTTCAATATGTGCTACGGAGCTTACTCTACGATTATTGGTCCATCTCTCCTCACCCTTGCCGCATTCGTATGTACGTTTTCAAGACTGATACGCGTCCTATTATCTGTGTTTATTCGAATGACATTTGATTTGCATTACTGATCCGCAAAATGGTGTGTGCCAGGTTCAGTGGCCTAAGCGGGTGTATAACCAAGGATGATGGAAAACTCATATGCCTTTTATTTCAGTTTTCGTTCGCTTGTTCGTTCTATATGTGCTGCAAATTAAAGCCTTTTTTCCTTATGGTCTTTCGTTACTTTATTAACTCCAAATCCCGTTTGATTGGCAAGAAGATAAGCTAGGAAAGAAATTCACAAGAAACATTGCTACTTTCATTTGTTGTCCAAATCAACTTTTCTGCCGTCATCAGCATCGGTCGTGTAACGGTGAATGAATTACTGTAAAATTTGTGAGATTTAAATAGATTATATTGTCAGAAGCATCTGCACAGGACCGGCACGTCGCTACACTGTCGTAAATTACACTTTTCTCCACATTTATCACAAGTTCAAACATAGAACAGCAAATAAGAGCGGATAAAGGTAAACAATACGTTAAATTATGCTTATACACATTGCACATTTCTTAAACACCATGACTGTATATTTAATGATGGCTAGAAACGCTTGCAGTCAGCCAATATGTTTGCTTTTGCCTGTTTCTATCAAAGCTCAGCTTCATATGACACTTTCAGAATACTTAGTTTTGGAACATTGTGCTTCACTCTAAAAGCAATTACGGCATATTTACGTAATTCTCTTCTGAACATGAAGTTACTCTAGTCACGACAGTTAACAATTAAATTTTGGCTGCAAATGTAATTGATTAAAACTGAGCTTTATGAGATTTCCTATAACTGAAGTCCTATAAATAAATTCATGAAATGCTTGGTTTTACCTAGCCACCCTTTCAGCCTTATCACATTATTTCGAAGATTTACACCGTTAACTGAACAATTGTTGAAAAGTCGTGCATAGATGTCAAAATGTCGTTCATAGTAACAAACGACGATACGAAGACCGAGCAATCACTATAAGTTAAACAGCAGCTATGCGACGACGCGAAATCGTTCTGAAAGTGCATTCACCGGCTTTCAAGGTAAGCCGCTCAATTACTTGGGGGCTTGATGAAATTTACCGTTAATAGCGGACTACTCATTGTTTATACTCCAAGTAAAGCACGGAACGATTATTTTAGAGGGGAGAAGCAAGATACCACGTTACCGAAATTAAGACACTAATCATGCTCAAGTCGTACGAGGCTCAGATGATCTGAGTGGAGAACGCGAGTGTACAAAATTAAATGAAAGTTAAACACAAGACTTCAATTTTGACAGAACCATTCACAATCTCCAAAGAGAAGCAGTGAACATGGCTGGGCAGTCAAATTTTCCGAGCGAGCTGCAGGGCTCCAGCTGGTTGTTTACCAGAAGATGGCGGGACCAGTACAACTGCTAGCAACGCTACCGGACAGAGCCATTAACTACTGCGTGTGCTGTTTGTTGCAGCACAGGCCGTCGAAGTAGCTACGGCCAGTGGGCGACTACCAACGAGCGCGTGCTAGCGGCATCGGATGCAGTACCTGTCATGGCGGCTGCTACTGCTGCGTCCTCTTGGTACGAGATCCGGCGACAGACTAACCCGCTTGCCGCCGCGGCGCCGCCTATAGAGTGTCTCGGCGCGCAGGCGCCCTGCCCCCGGTAACAGGAGTGGGGGAACCGGCTGCGGCTGCTGCACACAGCGGCGGAATTCCCTTCCACCCGCTGACGAACACGAACGTCCCGCGTAAGGCAGGGGGGCCTTTAGGGACATGACCCTGTGCTGGCCACGTCTCGTCGCGCCACACGCACTTTCCGCAGCGGAACAGGTGTGACGTATGGCGCTTCTCTTCACGTAAACGTAAAACGAACGTAAATGATTTTGTTGTTCAGAAATCGGGAGTACCTAGAACAAACCTAAAACTGCTTTTGGATATAATCTGTCTAAAATAAAAAAAAACACCGAAATATTTACACATTGTATATTTCCTGGCATAGCAGAACACGGCAACTCGAACGTGGAACTTGCGGCGGGAAGTGCTCTTAGAGACTGAGCTGCCCATGCACAACTAATGCCCCGTTCTCATAGCTTCACTGTGCTACTTGTTTTAAATGAAATGCTTTTACAATTGCGTAGGTTTCTGCGGCCAGATTCAGCTGACATAAAAGTTTTCTGAGCATCGAACTGCATAATGTAAAAAAAATATACTACTGGAGAAACCAAAGTTTCGGCCACAGTTGCAGAGGACACTATAAATGTTTTTATTGTAAAATTTAGTGACCTACAAAATTGCGCAAATATTGCTGCGAAACTCAACACATCCTTCAAATTATTTGCACAAAGTAAGGAATTTAACATATATATATATATATATATATATGGTGACAATAACAGTGTTCATTTGCATTCCAAAGAATTGAGAATTGTTTTTATATTTTTGCTTTTTATTGCAGACAATTTTATCTGTGCGTGTTGATATATTGTTGGAACTAGTTTTAATGATACATTAGTGTAATTTAAAAGCAGAATTGCAAGGACTACCACAGAATGTATAATATTTCTTCAAATTAGAATTTCACGTCCTTGAAAATAAAGTGAATATACGATATTTATATTAATGTTATAAATTACTGATACATATTTCTTGTACATGAAAGTGGTTTGTCCAAATAATAAAATATTACACGCGAAATGCAAAACTCATCTCCTCCTTCGCCTTCACTTGCGATTGCGCACGCGCACACACACACATATGAAATTTAAATATAAGCAGGAGATCCCGGGTTCGAGTCCCGGTCGGGGCACACATTTTCATCTGTCCCCTTTAACGTATATCAACGTCTGTAACCAGCTAAGGGTTTTCTTTTCATTGTAATTTAATTTAAATCTATTTGCTTTGTAATCATGCATATTATTTCTCAAGTCAACAGCCTCTTTTCTGAACCAATGCTAATTGTACAGGGATGAATGACGTGTCCTTAGAAAGGATTTTAACTGGCTCCTGACTCTGCATACCGATTCTGCGCTACGACCTATTATTTATGGAAAATTTTAATATAAAGGAGTCTCATAACTATCATAGGCATGAGGATCATGGATACCCAGCTTCACACCTGTATCTTGCGAAACTAAGTTATTAATCACGAATAAGAGACTCCTTTTTCATATTATATTATTGCAAATACCATTTTATTTGTTTTGAAGTATTTCTTAACTGGATAATTCGCATACAGATTTGTCATATACAATAAACATGACCACTGCGGTAGTCCATTATCTCTGTTCGTTGTACACGTCGACTTTACAAAATGAATATATTTGTCGTTGCCTTCTTGAACGGTGGTTGCCTTATTGCTACTACGACCTAATGTGCTTACTGTAAATGAAAATGTTTGTCGAGTTAAAGTTACGGGTTGTGTCGCCCTTCTGACAGTCTCTGATCTGTAACTGTCATTCGAACAGGTACAAATATTCCGAATGCAAAACACGTTTTTGGGGACATGGAAATGTGTATGCAAGGGTGTATCATATTCATGATTATTATTACACGTTTTACGTGGTTTCCCCAAATGTCCTCTCCCCACCTAAAAAGAAATAGTGGGATTGAAAGGTTGAGCTGTTAGCATAATACAGCACTCCCCAGTACCCCTGGTGCTAAATAATAGACCTAGGTACTCGTGAAGCTGACAAGGATGTTTTTACTATCCAGTATAGGTTCAAATGGTTCAATTGGCTCTGAGCACTATGGGACTCAACTTCTGAGGTCATCAGTCCCCTAGAACTTAGAACTACTGAAACCTAACTAACCTAAGGACATCACTCACATCCATGCCCGAGGCAGGATTCGAACCTGCGACCAGACTGTAGCGCCTAGAACCGCTCGGCCACCCCAACCGGCACTTTCCAGTATAGGAAATTACGTTCATTCACCTAGATGTTTAAGTCAAAACTGTGCCTCCTGTGACGCCAGTATGTTTCTGAGGGGTATTGTGGTTACACTGTTATTATTAAAATACCCTACTCCATCAGAAGCCAGTACCACCGATTACGAATTTAACGATGAAGTGTTTCAGATAGGCCCAATACCTCATCTTCGACGTTGTTTAGTTACTTTTATAAGGTGTAAGAATCTAAAGCCGAGTGTCCGTTAACTGCAGTTTTTTTCGTACGTTCAATGCTGATCTTGACGTTTGACTATACGATGGCAAACGTCAGCTCTGTGTCACTGCGTAGCGAAGCTACTAACGGGGAATGACATTAGGCTGTCAAATACAAGTACTGCACATGTGTGAAAAGTCACAGTGACAAATATCACTGAGTGTCGAGTGTTGGCGATTCATCAAGATTTGAAAATAAAGGGTATGTTGTCGGCTCGATAAGATTACTAATTTGTTATAAAAATAGACTCTACAAAAAAAGTGATCTAAGAATTAGGGAAATTTCGCTAGTCGGTAACGAAAAGCTTCCTGCCTGTTACTTGAAGGGTTTTATGCAACAGTTCAACACACAAATGTTCATTTACATTTTCCTCTCAATGGCAATTCTTGTAGACTGTATCTCAAAAGCCTTTCAAATACGCACTATAGTATCTGCAGCGAATTGTGTCCGTGGGTGGGTACTTACTGCCTGTAGTAGTGTAAGCGCTCAATTAACATGAAGGTTGTGATAGTGTATGGACAGAATAAAATAAATTAAAGAAACTAACATTTAGTAAGGAGCACGTCGATGGGGTAATTCGCTGCATATATTTTATTATTAACGATATTGCTCATGAATACTGAACAGGTTTGACAGACGTCTAAAAAACGAGTAATTACTCATCGAACTACGACATGGAAGAAACTGCTGCGTCATTGAAAGCTTGAGCAGGGAACAACGCGTAGTTAAGACATTAGTGTGGGTGACGTACGAGTATGAGTAAACGAAAAAAGCGAAGAGACAAATGTCATTGCTCGTACTTGAAACAGCTCGTAGACGCCTCATGGTCACACTCTGCACAACTTCTTTCTCGATTTCAAGGAAAGTGACCCTCGATCCACTGCAAGGAATTACTACGAGGAAGCCAAGAAAACGTCGCAGAAAGTACACTATGTGATAAAATTCATGGAGCCGTACGGTGGAAAATACTCTATGTTCACGGGCTCATCCCGTTACGAGGCTGGCATATTCTTTGCCTTAATGACACTCTACACATCACATCTGTTCCAGTACTTGTGCTACACAAGTCACCGTAAGATCTGCAGCAAACGAAATTTATTGCATGTATCTTCACAGAAGACAAACTGCACAAAAATAGCGAAATAAGTTTCATAAACGCCAAAACCGTTGTCTCCCGATCTCTTCGTCACTGAGCGAGCCTACAT